>NW_022681464.1:293796-334175 GCF_009764315.1 Trachypithecus francoisi | reverse complement strand
GATATTTCCTTTCTCAGCGTAGGCCACAATGCGATCCAAAGAATTCCTTCTCTGATTCCTCAAAAACCGTGGTACTGGACTGCTGCATGCAACATAAGTGTAACTCTGTGAGATGAATTCACACATCACCCAGAAGTTTCTAAGAAAGTTTCTTTCTAGTTTTCACCTGAGGATATTTCCTTTGTCACCGTAAGCTTCATTGCCTTCAGAAGTATCCCACTGCAGATTTTCAGAAAACTGTGTTAGCAAACTGAACACTCAAGAGAAACGTGTAACTCTGTGAGTTGCATTCACACATCGACATGCAGTTTCTCAGAAGGCTTCTTTCCAGTTTTGATCTGAGGATATTCCTTTTTCACCGTAGCCCTCAATGAGCTCTCAAATGTCACTTTGCAGAACACAAGATAAAAGAGTTAGCTAACTGTTCCCAGAAGGGAAGGGTGAAACTCTGTCTATTGAAGACACACATTAGAAAGCAATCTCTTAGAAAGCTTCTCTCTAGTTCTGATCTGAGGATAATTCCTTTTTCACTATGGGCCCCTATAGGCTCCCAAATCTCACTTTGCAGATTCCATGAAAACAGTGTTAGCAAACTGCTTCCTGAGAACTAAGCTGTAACTCTGTGAAAGGAATTCACAGATTACAAAGAAGTTTCTCCGAAAGCGTCTCTTACGTTTTGAACTGATGATATTTCCTTTCTCATTGTAGGCCTCTATGCGATCTAAAGAAGTCCTTCTCAGTTTCGTCAAAAAAAGTGGTAATGGACTGCTGCATGAAACATAAGTGTTACTCTGCTAGATGAATTCACACATCACTCAGACGTTTCTAAGAAAGCTTCTTTCTAGTTTTCATCTGAGAATATTTCCTTTGTCACCGTAAGCTTCATTGCGTTCAGCAGTATCCCATTGCAGATTTCCAGAAAACTGTGTTAGCAAACTGAACACTGAAGAGAAACGTGTAACTCTGTGAGTTGCATTCACGCATCGAAATGCAGTTTCTCAGAAGGCTTCTTTCCAGTTTTGAGCTGAGGCTACTTCCTTTTTCACCATAGCCCTCAATGAGCTCCCAAATATCACTTTGCGGAACACAAGATAACAGAGTTAGCAACCTGTTCCCAGAAGGGAAGGGTGGAACTCTGTGTGATGAAGACACACATCAGAAAGCAATCTCTCAGAAAACTTCTCTCTAGTCCTTATCTGAGGATATTTCCTTTTTCAACATGAGCACCTATAGTCTCCAAAATCTCACTTTGCAGATTCCACGAAAAGTGTGTTAGCAAACTGCTTCCTGAGAACTAAGCTGTAACTCTGTGAGAGGAATTCACAGATCACAAAGAAGTTTCTCAGATAGCTTCTCTCACGTTTTGAACTGATGATATTTCTTTCTCAGCGTAGGCCTCTATGCAATCCAAAGAAGTCCTTCTCAGGTCCCTGAAAAACAGTGGTAATGAACTGCCGCATGAAACATAAGTGCAACTCTGTGAAATGAATTCACACATCACCCAGAAGTTTATATGAAAGCTTCTATCTAGTTTTCATTTGAGGATATTTCCTTTCTCACCATAAGCTTCATTGCGTTCAGAAGTTTTCCATTGCAGATGTCCAGAAAACTGTGTTAGCAAACTGAACACTGAAGAGAAACGTGGAACTATGTGAGTTGCATTCACACATCGACATGCAGTTTCTCAGAAGTTTTCTTTCCAGTTTTGATCTGAGGATATTTCCTTTTTCACCATAGCCCTCAATCAGGTCACAAATCTCACTTTGCAGAACACAAGATAACAGAGTTAGCAAACTGTTCCAGAAGGGAAGGGTGGAACGCTATGTGATGAAGTCACACATCAGACAGCAATCTCTCAGAAAGCTTCTCTCTAGTTATTATCTGAGGATATTTGCTTTTTCACCAGGGGCCCCTATGGGCTCCCAAATCTCAGTTTGCAGAACCCAAGATAACAGAGTTAGAAAACGGTTCCCAGAAGGGAACGGTGGAACCCTCTGTGATGAAGACACACATCAGAAAGCAATCTCTCAGAAAGCTTCTCTCTAGTTCTTATCTGAGGATATTTCCTTTTTCACCATGGGCCCCTATAGACTCCGAAATCTCACTTTGCAGATTCCACGAAAAGAGTGTTAGCAAACTGCTTCCGGAGAACTAAGCAGTAACTCTGTGAGAGGAATTCACAGATCAGAAAGAAGTTTTTCCGAAAGCCTCTTTCACGTTTTGAACTGATGATATTTCCTTTCTCAGCGTAGGCCTCAATGCGATCCACAGAAGTCCTTCTCAGGTTTCTCAAAAACAGTGGTAATGCACTGCTTCATGAAACATAAGTGTAACTCTGTGAGATGAATTCACACAACGCCAGAAATTCTATGAAAGCTTCTTTCTAGTTTTCATCTGAGGATATTCCTTTCTCAGCGTAAACTTCATTGCGTTCAGAAGTATCCCACTGCAGATTTCCAGACAACTGTGATAGCAAACTGAACACTGAATAGAAACGTGTAACTCTGTCAGCTGCATTCACACATCGAAATGCAGTTTCTCAGAAGGCTTCTTTGCAGTTTTGATCTGAGATTATTTCCTTTTTCAAAATTGCCCTCATGAGCTCCCAAATCTCACTTTGCAGAACACAAGATGACAGAGTTAGCAAACTGTTCCCAGAAGGAAAGGCTGGAATTCTGTGTGATGAAATCACACATCAGAAAGCAATCTCTCAGAAAGCTTCTCTCTAGTCCTTATCTGAGGATATTTCATTTTTCACCATGGGCCCCTATGAGCTCCCAAATATCACTTTGCAGATTCCACGAAAAGAGTGTTAGCACACTGCTTCCTGAGAATTAAGCTGTAACTCTCTGAGGAGAATTCACAGATCACAAAGAAGTTTCTCAGAAAGCTTCTCTCATGTTTTGAACTGATGATATTTCCTTTCTCAGCTTAGGCCTCAATGGGATGGAAAGAAGTCCTTCTCAGGTTCATCAAAAACAGTGGAAATGGACTGCTGCAAGAAACATAAGTGTAAGTCTGTGAGATCAATTCATCTATCACCCAGAAGTTTCTAAGAAAGCTTCTTTCTAGTTTTCATCTGAGGATATTTCTTTGTCACCGTAAGCTTCATTGCGTTCAGAAGTATCCCATTGCAGATCTCCAGAAAACTGTGTTAGCAAACTGAACACTGAAGAGAAAGGGTAACACTGTGAGTTGAATTCACACATCCCAATGCAGTTTCTCAGAAGGATTCTTTCTGGTTTGAGCTGAGGATATTTCTTTTTACCATACACCTCAAGAGTTCCCAAATCTCACATGCAGAACGCTAGATAACAGAGTTAGCAAACTGTTCCCAGAAGGGAAGGGTGGAACTCTGTGTGATCAAGAGACACATCAAGAAGCAATCTGTCAGAAAGCTTCTCTCTAGTTCTTATCTGAGGATATTCCTTTCCACCACAGGCCCCTATGGAATCCCAAATCTCACTTTGCCTATTCCACCAAAAGAGTGTTAGCAAACTGCTTCCTGAAAACTAAGCAGTAACTCTGTGAGAGGAATTCACTGATCACAAAGAAGTTTCTCAGAAAGCTTCTCTCACGTTTTGAACTGATGATATTTCCTTTCTCAGCGTAGGCCTCAATGCGATCCAAAGAAGTCCTTCTCAGGTTCCTCAAAAACAGTGGTAATGGACTGCTGCATGAAACATAAGTGTAACTCTGTGAGATGAATTCACACAACACCCAGAAGTTTCTACGAAAGCTTCTTTGTAGTTTTCAGCTGAGGATATTTCCTTTGTCACCGTAAGCTTCATTGCGTTCAGATGTATCCCATTGCAGATTTCCAGACAACTGTGTTAGCAAACTGAACACTGAAGAGAAACGTGTAACTCTGTCAGCTGCATTCACACATCGAAATGCAGCTTCTCAGAAGGCTTCTTTGCAGTTTTGATCTGAAGAGATTCCTTTTTCAAATTGCCCTCAATGAACTGCCAAATCTCACTTTGCACAACACAAGATAACAGAGTTAGCAAACTGTTCCCAGAAGGAAAGGCTGGAACTCTGTGTGATGAAGTCACACATTAGAAAGCAATCTCTCATAAAACTTCTCTCTAGTTCGTATCTGAGGTTATTTCCTTTTTCACCATGGGGCTCTATGGGCTCCCAAATCTCACTTTGCAGAACACTAGATAACAGAATTAGCAAACTGTTCCCAGAAGGGAAGAGTGGATCTCTGTGTGATGAAGACACACATCAGAAAGCAATCTCTCAGAAAGTTTCTTTCTAGTTTTCATCTGAGGATATTTCTTTTGTCACTGTAAGCTTCATTGCGTTCACAAGTATCCCATTGCAGATTTCCAGAAAACTGTGTTAGGAAACTGAACACTGAAGAGAAACATGAAACTCTGTGAATTGCATTCAACCATCGAAATACAGTTTCTCAGAAGGCTTCTTTCCAGTTTTGATCTGAGGATATTTCCTTTTTCACCAGAGCCCTCAAGAAGCTCTCAAACTGACTTTGCAGAACCCAAGATAACCGAGTTACCAAACGGTTCCAGAAGGGAAGGGTGGAACTCTGTGTGATGAAGACACACATCTCAAAGCAATCTCTCAGAAATCTTCTCTCCAGTTCTTATCTGAGGATATTTCCTTTTTCACCATGGGCCCCTATGGGCTCCCAAATCTCACTTTGCAGATTCCACAAAGAGGGTTAGCAAACTTCTTCCTGAGAACTAAGCTGTAAATGTGTGAGAGGAATTCACAGATCACAAAGAAGTTTCTCAGAAAGCTTCTCTCACGTTTTGAACTGATGATATTTCCTTTCTCAGCATAGGCGTCTATGCGATCCAAAGAAGTCCTTCTCAGGTTCCTCAAAAACAGTGGTAATGGACTGCTGCATGAAACATAAGTGTAACTCTGTGAGAAGAATTCACACATCACCCAGAAGTTTCTAAGAAAGCTTCTTTCTGGTTTTCATCTGATAATATTTCCTTTGACACCGTAAGCTTCATAGCGTTCAGAAGTATTCCATTGCCGATTTCCAGAAATCTGTGTTAGAAAACTGAACACTGAAGAGAAACGTGTAACTCTCTGAGTTGCATTCACACATCGACATTCAGTTTCTCAGAAAGATTCTTTCCAGTTTTGATCTCAGGATATTTCCTTTTTCACCATAGTCAATGAGCTCCCAAATATCACTTTGCAGAACCTAAGATAACAGAGTTAGCAGACTGTTCCCAAAAGGGAAGGGTGGAACGCTGTGTGATGAAGACACACATCAGAAAGCAATCTCTCAGAAAGCTTCTCTCCAGTTATTATCTGACGATATTTCCTTTTTCTTTCTTTTTTTTTTTTTTTTTGTATTTTTTAGTAGAGACGGGGTTTCACCGTGTTAGCCAGGATGGTCTCGATCTCCTGACCTCGTGATCCGCCCGCCTCGCCTCCCAAAGTGCTGGGATTACAGGCTTGAGCCACCGCCCCGGCCGATATTTCCTTTTTCACCATGGGCCCCTACTGGTTCCCAAATGTCACTTTGCAGTCTCCACGAAAAGAGTGTTAGCAAAATGCTTCCTGAGAACTAAGCTGTAACTCTGTCAGCGGATTCACAGATCACAAAAGTTTCTCAGAAAGCTTCTCTGACGTTTTCAACTGATGATATTTCCTTTCTCAGAGTAGGCCTCAATGCGATCCAAAGAAGTGCTGCTCAGGTTCCTCAAAAACAGTTGTAATGGACTCCTGGATGAAACATAAGTGTAACTCTGTGAGAGGAATTCACAGATCACAGCCAAGTTTCTAAGAAAGCTTCTTTCTAGTTTTCATCTGAGGATATTTCGTTTGTCACCGTAAGGTTCATTGCGCTCAGAAGTACCCAATTGCATATTTCCAAAACACTGTGTTAGCATACTGAACACTGAAGAGAAACGTGTAACTCTGTGAGATGCATTCACATATCAAATGCCGTTTCTCAGAAGGATTCTTTCCAGTTTTGATCTGAGGATATTTCCTTTTTCACCATAGCCTTCAATGAGTTCCCAAAACTCACTTTGCAGAACACAAGATGACAGAGGTAGCAAACTATTCCCAAAAGGGAAGGGTGGAACTCTGTGTGATTAAGACAGACATCAGAAAGCAATCTCTCAGAAAGCTTCTCTCCAGTTATTATCGGAGAATATTTCCTTTTCACCATCGGCCCCTGTGGACTCCCAAATCTCACTTTGCAGATTCCACGAAAAGAATGTTAGCAAACTGCTTCCTGAGAACTAACCTGTAACTCTGTGAGAGGTATTCACAGATCACAAAGAAGTTTCTCAGAAAGCTTCTCTCACGTTTTGAACTGATGATATTTCCTTTCTCAGCGTAGGCCTCAATGCGATGCAAAGGAGTCCTTCTCAGGTTCCTCAAAAACACTGGTAATGACTGCTGCATGAAACATAAGTGTAACTCTGTGAAATAAATTCACACATCACCCAGAAGTTTCTAAGAAACCTTGTTTCTAGTTTTCATCTGAGGATATTTCCTTTGTCACCGTAAGCTTCATTGCGTTCAGTAGTATCCCATTGTAGTTTTCCAGAAAACTGTGTTAGCAAACTGAACACTGAAGAGAAACGTGTATCTCTGTGAGTTGCATTCACACAACGTAATGCAGTTTCCCAGTCGGCTTCTTTCCAGTCTTGATCTGAGGATATTTCCTTCTTCACCATCGCCCTCAATCACCTCCCAAATCTCACTTTGCAGAACACAAGATAACAGAGTTAGCAAACTGTTACCAGAAGGGAAGGGTGGAACTCTGTGTGATGAAGACACACATCAGAAAGCCATCTCTCAGAAATCTACCCTCTAGTTCTTATCGGAGGACATTTCCTTTTTCACCATGGGCCATTATGGGCACCCAAATCTCTATTTGCAGATTCCACGAAAAGAGTGTTAGCAAACTGTTTCCTGAGAACTGAGCTGTAACTCTGTGAGAGGAATTCACAGATCACAAAGAATTTTCTCAGAAAGCTTCTCTCACGTTTTGAACTGCTGATATTTCCTTTATCAGCGTAGGCCTTAATGTGATCCAAAGAAATCCTTCTCAGGGTCCTCAAAAACAGTGGTAATGGACTGCTGCATGAAACGTAAGTGTAACTCTGTGAGATAAATTCACACATCACCCAGAAGATTCTAAGAAAGCATCTTTCTAGTTTTCAGCTGAGGATATTTCCTTTGTCACCGTAAGCTTCATTGCGTTCTGAAGTATCCCATTGCAGATTTCCAGAAAACTGTCTTAGCAAACTGAACACCGAAGAGAAACGTGTAACTCTGTGAGTTGCATTCACACATCGACGTGCCGTTTCTCAGAAGGCTTCTTTCCAGTTTTCATCTGAGGATATTTCCTTTTTCACCATAGCCCTCAATGAGCTCCTAAATCTCACTTTGCAGAACAGAAGATAACAGAGTTAGCAAACTGTTCCCAGAAGGGAAGGGTGGAACTCTGTGTAATGAAGACACACATCAGAAAGCAATCGCTCAGAAAGCTTCTCTCTAGTGATTATCTGAGTCTATTTCCTTTTTCAGCCTGGGCCCCTAAGGACTCCCAAATCTCACTTTGGAGATTCCACGAAAAGAGTGTTAGCAAACTGCTTCCTGAGAACTATGCTGTAACTCTGTGTGAGGAATTACAGATGACAAAGAAGTTTCTCAGAAAGCTTCTCTCACGTTTGGAACTGATGATATTTCTTTATCAGCGTAGGCCTCAATGCTAACCAAGGAAGTACTTATCAGGTTCCTTAAAAACAATGGTAATGCACTGCCGCATGAAACATAAGTGTAACTCTGTGAGATTAATTCACACATCACCCAGATGTTTCTAAGAAAGCTTTTTTCTAGTTTTCATCTGAGGATATTTCCTTTGTCATCGTAAGCTTCGTAGCGTTCAGAAGTATCCCTTTGCAGACTTCCAGAAAACTGTGTTAGGAAACTGAACACTGAAGAGAAACGTATAACTCTATAAGTTGCATTCACACATCGACACGCAGTTTCTCAGAAGGCTTCTTTCCAGTTTTGATCTGAGGATATTTCCTTTTTCACCATAGCTCTCAATCAACTCCCAAATCTCACTTTGCAGAACACAAGATAACAGAGTTAGCAAACTGTTCCGAGAAGGGAAGGGTGAAACTCTGTGTGATGAAGACACACATCAGAAAGCAATCTCTCAGAAAGCTTCTCTCCAGTTACTTTCGGAGGATATTTCCTTTTTCACCATGGGCCCCTATGGAGTCCCAAATGTCACTTTGCAGATTCCACGAAAAGAGTGTTAGAAAACTGCTTCCTGAAAACTAAGCTCTAACTCTGTGAGAGGAATTAACAAATCACAAAGAAGTTTCTAGGAGAGAACTTCTCTCACGAACTGGTGATATTTCCTTTCTCAACGTAGGCCTCTATGCGATCCAAAGAAGACCTTCTCAGGTTCCTCAAAAACAGTGGTAATGGATTGCTGCATGAAACATAAGTGTAACTCTGTAAGATGAATTCACACATCACCCAGAATTTTTAAGAAAGCTTCTTTCTAGTTTTCATCTGAGGATATTTCCTTTGTCATGGTAAGCTTCACAGCGTTCAGAAGTACCCCATTGCAGATTTCCAGAAAACTGTGTTAGCAAACTGAACACTGAAGAGAAACTTGGAACTCTGTGAGTTGCATTCACACATCGACATGCAGTTTCTCAGAAGGCTTCTTTCCAGTTTTCATCTGAGGATATTTTCTTTTTCACCATAGCCCTCAATGAGCTTCCAAATCTCACTTTGAACAACACAAGATAACAGAGTTAGCAAACTGTACCCAGAAGGGGAAGGTGGAACTCTGTGTGATGAAGACACACATCAGAAAGCAATCTCTCAGAAAGCTTCTCTGTAATTCTTATCTGAGGATATTTCCTTTTTCACCATGGGCCCATAAGGGCTCCGAAATCACACTTTGCAGATTCCACGAAAAGAGTGTTAGCAAACGGCAACCTGAGAACTAAGCTGTAACTCTGTGAGAGGATTTCACAGATCACAAAGAAGTTTCTCAGAAAGCTTCTCTCACGTTTTGAACTGATGATATTTCCTATATCATTGTAGGCCTCAATGTGATCCAAAGAAGTCCTTCTCAGGTTCCTCAAAAACAGTGGTAATGGACTGCTGCATGAAACATACGTGTAACTCTGTGAGATGAATTCACACAACACTCAGAAGTTTCTAAGAAAGCCTGTTTCTACTTTTCATCTGAGGATATTTCTTTTGTCACCGTGAGCTTCATTGCGTTCAGAAGTATCCCATGGCAGATTTCCCGAAAACTGTGTTAGCTAACTGAACACTGAAGAGAAACGTGTAACTCTGTGAGTTGCATTCACGCATCGACATTCAGTTTCTCAGAATGCTTCTTTCCATTTTTGATCTAAGGATAATTCCTTTTTCACCATAGCCCTCAATGAGCTCCAAAATCTCACTTTGCAGAACACAAGATAACAGAGTTGGCAAACTGTTCCCAGAATGGAAGGGTGGAACTCTGTGTGATGAAGACACACATCAGAAAGCAATCTGTCAGAAAGCTTCTCTCAAGTTCTTATCTGAGGATATTTCCTTTTTCACCATGGACCCCTATTGGCTCCCAATTCTCACTTTGCAGATTCCACGAAAAGAGCATTAGCAAACTGCTCCTGAGAACTAAGCTGTAACTCTGTGAGAGGAATTCACAGATCACAAAGGAGTTTCTCAGAAAGCTTCTGTCACGTTTCCAACTGATGATATTTGCTTTCTCAGCGTAGGCCTCAATGCGATCCAAAGAATTCCTACTCTGGTTCCTGAAAAATAGTGGTAATGGACTGCTGCAAGAAACATAAGTGTGACACTGTGAGATGAATTCACACATCACACAGAAGTTTCTAAGAAAGCTTCTTTCTACTTTTCATCTGAGGTTATTTCCTTTATCACCGTAAGCTTCATTGCGTTCAGAAGTCTCCCATTGCAGATTTCCAGAAAACTGTGTTAGCCAATTGAACACTGAAGAGAAATGTGTACCTCTATGAGTTGCATCACACATCGAAATGCAGTTTCTCAGATGGCTTCTATAAAGTTTTGATCTGAGGATATTTCCTTTTTCACCATAGCCCTCAATCAACTCCCAAATCTCACTTTGCAGAACACAAGATAAAAGAGTTAGAAAACTGTTCCAAGAAGCGAAGGGTTGAACACTGTGCGATGAAGTCACACATCCGAAAGCAACCTCTCAGAAAGCTTCTCTCTAGTTCTTATCTGAGGATAATTCCTTTTTCACCATGGGCCCCTATGGGCTCCCAAATCTCAGTTTGCGGAACACAAGATAACAGAGTTAGAAAACTGTTCCCAGAAGTGAAGAGTGGAACTCTGTGTGATGAAGACACACATAAGAAAGCAATCTCTCAGAAAGCTTCTCTCTAGTCCTATCTGAGGATATTTCCTTTTTCACGAAGGGCCCTATGAGCTCCCAAAACTCACTTGTAGATTCCACGAAAAGAGTGTTAGCAAACTGATTCCTGAGAGCTAGCTGTTACTCTGTGAGAGGAATTCACAGATCACAAAGAAGTTTCTCAGAAACCTTCTCTCACGTTTTGAACTGATGATATTTCCTTTATCAGCGTACGCCTCAATGCGATCCAATGAAGTCCTTCTCAGGTTCCTCAAAAACAGTGGTAATGGACTGCTGCATGAAACATAAGTGTAACTCTGTGATATGAATTCACACATCACCCACAAGTTTCTAAGAAATCTTCTTTCTAGGTTTCATCTGAGGATATTTCCTTGGTCATCGTAAGCTTTCCTCTGTTCAGAAGCATCCCATTGCAGATTTCCAGAAAACTGTCTTAGTAAACTGAACACTGAAAAGAAACGTGTAACTCTGTGAGTTGCATTCACACATCGACATGCAGTTTCTCAGAAGGCTTCTTTCCAGTTTTGATGTTAGGTTATTTCCTTTTTCACCATAGCCTTCAATGAGCTCCCAAATCTCCCTTTGCAGAACATATGATAACAGAGTTAGGAAACTGTTCCCACAAGGGAAGGGTGGAATTCAGACTGATGAAGACACACATCAGAAAGCAATCTCTCAGGAAGCTTTTCTACAGTTATTAATGCAGCATATTACCTTTTTCACCATGGGTCCCTATGGGCTCCCAAATCACACTTTGCAGATTCCACGAAAAGAGTGTTAGCAAACTGCTGCCTGAGAACTAAGCTGTATCTTTGTGAGAGGAACTCACAGATCACAAAGAACTTTCTCAGAAATCTTCTCTCACGTTTTGAACTGATGATATTTCCTTTCTCAGCGTAGGCCTCAATGTGATCCAAAGAAGTCTTTCTCAGGTTCCTCAAAAACAGTGGTAATGGACTGCTGCATGAAACATAAGTGTAAGTCTGTGAGATTAATTCACACATCACCCAGAATTTCTAAGAAACTTCTTTCCAGTTTTGATCTGAGGATATTTCTTTCTCACCATAAGCTTCACTGCATTCAGAAATATCCCATTGCAGATTTCCAGAAAACTGTGTTAGCAAATGAACACTGAAGAGAAACGTGTAACTCTGTGAGTTGCATTCACACATCGACATACAGTTTCTCAGAAGGCTTCTTTCCAGTTTTCATCAGATGATATTTACTTTTTCACCATAGCCCTCAATGAGCTCCCAAATCTCACTTTGCAGAACACAAGATAACAGAGTTAGCAAACTGTTCCCAGAAGGGAAGGGTGGAATTCTGTGTGATCAAGAGACACATCAGAAAGCAATCTCTCAGATAGCTTCTCTCTAGTTATTATCTGACGATATTTCCTTTTTCACCATGGGTCCCTATTGGCTCCAAAATCTCACTTTGCAGATTCCACGAAATAGTGTTAGCAAACTGCTTCCTGAGAACTAAGCTGTAACTCTGTGAGAGGAATTCACAGATCACAAAGAAGTTTCTCAGAAAGCTGCTCTCACGTTTTGAACTGGGTGATTGCCTTTCTCAGCGTAAGACTCTAGCGATCCAAAGAAGTCCTTCTCAGGTTCCTCCAAAACAGTGGTAATGGACTGCTGCATGAAACATAAGTGTAACTCTGTGTGATGAATTCACACATCACACAGAAGTTTCTAAGAAAGCTTCTTTCTAGTTTTCATCGGAGAACATTTCCTTTGTCACGTAAGATTCATTGCGTTCAGAAGTATTCCATTGCAGATTCCCAGAACACTGTGTCGGCAAACTGAACATTAAGAGAAACGTGTAACTCTGTGAGTTGCATTCACACATCGAAATGCAGTTTCTCAGAAGGCTTCTTTCCAGTTTTGATCTGAGGATATTTCTTTTTGACCATAGCCCTCAATGAGCTCCCAAATCTCACTTTGCAGAACACAAGATAACTGAATTATCAAACTGTTCCCAGAAGGGAAGGGTGGAACTCTGTGTGATGAAGACACACATCAGGAAGCAATCTCTCAGAAAGCTTCTCTTAGTTATTATCTGAGGTTATTTCCTTTTCACCATGGGCCCTGTGGTTGCCAAACCTCACTTTGCAGATTCCACGAAAAGAGTGTTAGCAAACTGCTACTGAGAACTAAGCTTTAACTTTGTGAGAGGAATTCACAGATCACAAGAGTTTCTCTGAAAACTTCTCTCACGTTTTGAACTGATGATATTTCCTTTATCAGCGTAGGCCTCTATGCCATCCAAAGAAGTCCTTCTCAGGTTCCTCAAAAACAATTGTAATGGACTGCTGCATGAAATATAAGTGTATCTCTGTAATATGAATTCACACATCACCCAGAATTTCTAAGAAAGCTTCTTTCTAGTTATTATCTGAGGATATTACCTTTGTCATCGCAAGCTTCTCTGCATTTAGAAGTATCCCATTGCAGATTTCCAGAAAACTGTGTTAGCAAACGGAACACTTTAGAGAAACGTGTAACTCTGTGAGTTGCATTCACACATCGACATGCAGTTTCTCAGAAGGCTTCTCAGAACTCTGTGTGATGAAGACACACAGCAGAAAGCAATCTCTCAGAAAGCTTCTCTCTTGTTCTTATCGGAGTATATTCCCTTTTTCACTCTTGTCCCCTATGGGCTGTCAAATCTCACATTGCAGATTCCACGAAAAGAGTGTTAGCAAACTGCTTCCTGAGAACTAAGCTTGAACTCTGTGAAAGGAATTCACAGATCACTAAGAAGTTTCTCAGAAAGCTTCTCTTATGTTTTCAACGGATATTTCGTTTCTCAGGATGGGCCACAATGCGATCCAAAGAAGTCCTTCTCAGGTTCCTCAAAAACAGTGGTAATGGACTTCTGCATGAAACATAAGTGTAAATTTGTGAGATAAATTCACACATCACCCAGAAGTTTCTAAGAAAGCGTCTTTCTAGTGTTCATCTGAGGACATTTCCTTTGTCACCGTAAGCTTCATAGCGTTCAGAAGTATCCCTTTGCAGATAAAACACTGTTATCAAACTAAACACTGAACAGAAACGTGTACTCTGTGAGTTGCATTCACTCATTGACATTCAGTTTCTCAGAAGGCTTCTTTCAATTTTTATCTGAGGATATTCCCCTTTTCACCATAGCCCTCAATGAGCTCCCAAATCTCACTTTGCAGAACACAAGATAACAGAGTTGGCAAACTGTTCCCAGAAGGGAAGGGTGGAACTCTGTGTGATGAAGACACACATCAGAAAGCAATCTCTCAGAAAGCTTCCCTTTAGTTATTATCTGAGGATATTTCCTTTTTCACCATGGGCCCCTATAGGCTCCCAAATCTTACTTGTAAATTCCACGAAAAGAGTGTTAGCAAACTGCTACCTGAGAAATAAGCTGTAACTCTGTGTTAGAAGTTCATAGAATACAATGAAATTTCTCAGAAAACTTCTCTCACGTTTTCAACTGATGATATTTCCTTTCTCAACGTAGGCCTCTATGCGATCCATAGAAGTCCTTCTCATTTTCCTCAAAAACAGTAGTAATGGACTGCTGCATGAAGCATAAGTGTAACTCTGTAGATGACTTCACACATCACCCAGAAGTTTCTACGAAAGCTTCTTCTAGTTTTCATGTGAGGATATTTGCTTTCACCGTAAGCTCCATGCGTTCAGAAGTATCCCATTGGTGATTTCCAGAAAACTGTGTTAGGAAATTGAACACTAAAGAGAAACGTGTAACTCTGTGAGTTGCATTCACACATCAAAATGCAGTTTCTCAGAAGGATTCTTTCCAGTTTAGATCTGAGGATATTTCCTTTTTCACCACAGCCCTCAATGAGCTCCATAATCTCACTTTGCAGAACACAAGATAACAGAGTTAGCAAACTGTTCCCAAAAAGGAAGGGTGGAAATCTGTGTGATGAAGACACACATCAGAAAACAGTCACTCAGAAAGCTTTTCTCAAATTCTTATCTGAGGATATTTCCTTTTTCGCCATGGGGCCCTATGGGCTCCCAAATCTCACTTTGCAGATTCCCCGAAAAGAGTGTAAGCACCCTGCTTCCTGAGAACTAAGCTGTAACTCTGTGAGAGGAAGTCACAGATCACAAAGAAGTATCTCAGAAAGGTTCTCTAACGTTTTGAACTGATGATATTTCCTTTATCAGCGTAGGCCTGAATTCGATCCAAAGAAGTCGTTGTCAGGTTCTGAAAAACACTGGTAATGGACTGCTGCATGAAACATAGTGAAACTCTGTGAGATGAATTCACACATCACCCAGAAGTTTCTAGAAAGCTTCTTTCTAGTTTTCATCTGCGGATATTTCCCCTGTCACCGTAAGCTTCATTGCTCAGAGAAGTATCCCATTGCAGATTTCCAGAAAACAGGTGTTAGCAAACTGAAACTGAATAGAAAATTGTAACTCTGTGAGTTGCATTCACACATCGAAATGCAGTGTCTCAGAAGCTTCTTTCCAGTTTTGATCTGAGGATGCTTCCTTTTTCACCATAGCCCTCAATCAGCTCCCAAATCTCACTTTACAGAACACAAGATAACAGAGTTAGCAAACTGTTCCAAGAAGGGAAGGATGGAACTCTGTGTAATGATGTCCCACATCAGAAAGCAATCTCTCAGAATGCTCCCTCTAGTTCCGATCTGAGGATGTTTCCTTTGTCACCGGGGGCCCCTATGGGCTCCCAAATCTCAGTTTGCAGAACACAAGATAACAGAGTTAGCAAACTGTTCGCAGAAGGGAAGGATTGAACTCTGTGTGACGAAGACACACATCAGAAAACAATCTCTAGGAAAGCTTCTTCTAGTTCTATCTGAGGATATTTCCTTTTTCACCATGGGCCCTTATGGGCTCCCAAATTTGACTTTGCAGATTCCACGAAAAGAGTGTGAGCAAACTGCTTCTCAAAATTAAGCTGTAACTCTGTGAGAAGAATTCAAAGATCACAAAGAAGTTTCTCAGAAAGCTTCTCTCACGTTTTGTACTGATGATATTTCCTTTCTCAGCGTAGACCTTAATGCGATCCAAAGAAGTCCTTCTCAGGTTCCTACAAAACAATGGGGGTAATGTACTGCTGCATGAAACATAAGTGTAATTCTGTGAGATGAATTCACACATCACCAGAAGTTTCTAAGAAAGCTCTTTCTTGTTTTCATCTGAGGATATTTCCTTTGTCACCGTAAGCTTCATTGCATTCAGGAGTATCCCATTGCAGATTCCAGAAAACTGTGTTAGCAAACTGAACACTGAAGAGAAACGGTTAACTCTGTCAGCTGCACACACATCGAGATGCAGTTTCTCAGAAGGTTTCTTTCCAGTTTTCAACTGAGGATATTTCCTTTTTCACCATAGTCCTGAATCAGCTCCCAAATCTCACTTTGCAGAACACAAGATAACAGAGTTGGCAAACTGTTCCCTGAAGGCAAGGGTGGAACTCAGTGTGAGGAAGACACACATCAGAAAGCAATCTCTCAGAAAGCTTCTCTCTAGCTCTTATCTGAGGATATATCCTTTCTGACCATGTGCCCCTAGGGGCTCCCAAATATCACTTTGCAGTTTCCACGAAAAGAGTGTTAACAAACTGCTTCCGGAGAACTAAGCTGTAACTGTGTGAGAGCAATTCACAGATCACAAAAAAGTTTCTCATAAAGCTTCTCTCACGTTTTGAACTGATGATATTTCTTTTAACACCGTAGGCCTCAATGCGATCCAAAGACGTCCTTCTCAGTGTCCTCAAATACAGTGGTAATGGATTGCTGCATGAAACATAAGTGTAACTCCGTGAGATGAATTCACACATCAGAAGTTTCTAAGAAAGCTTTTTTCTAGTTCATCTGAGATATTTCCTTTGTCACCGTAAGCTTCATTGTGTTGAGAAGTATCCCATGGCAGATTTCCCAAAAACTGTGTTAGCTAACTGAACACTGAAGAGAAACGTGTAACCCTTTGAGTTGCATTCACGCATCGACATTCAGTTTCTCAGAAGGCTTCTTTCCATTTTTGATTTAAAGATAATTCCTTTTTCACCATAGCACTCAATGAGCTACCAAATCTCACTTTGCAGAACACAAGATAACAGAGTTGGCAAACTGTTCCAGAAAGGAAGGGTGGAACTCTGTGTGATGAAGACATACATCAGAAAGCAATCTCTCAGAAAGCTTCTCTCAAGATCTTATCTGAGGATATTTCATTTTTCACCATGGACCCCTATTGCCTCCCAATTCTCACTTGCAGATTCCACGAAATAGCGTTAGCCAACTGCTCCTGAGAACTAAGCTGTGGGAGGAATTCACAGATCACAAAGAAGTTACTCAGAAAGTTTCTCTCACGTTTTCAACTGATGATATTTGCTTTCTCAGTGTAGGCCTCAATGCGATCCAAAGAATTCCTACTCAGGTTCCTGAAAAACAGTGGTAACGGACTGCTGCATGAAACATAACTGTAACACTGTGAGATGAATTCACACATCACACAGAAGTTTCTAAGAAAGCTTCTTTCCACTTTTCATCTGAGGATATTTCCTTTATCACCGCAAGCTTCATTGCGTTCAGAAGTCTCCCATTGCAGATTTCCAGAAAACTGTGTTAGCCAATTGAACACTGAAGAGAAACGTGTAACTCTGTGAGTTGCATTCACACATCGAAATGCAGTTTTTCAGAAGGATTCTTTCCAGTTTTGAGCTGAGGATATTTCCTTTTTCACCATAGCCCTCAATCAGCCCCCAAATCTCACTTTGCAGAACACAAGATAACAGAGTTGGCAAACTGTTCCCAGAAAGGAAGAGTGGAACATGTTGTGATGAAGACACACATCAGAAATCAATCTCTCAGAAAGCTTCTATCTAGCTCTTATCTGAGGATATATCCTTTCTGACCATGGGCCCCTAGGGGCTCCCAAATCTCACTGTGCAGTTTCCACGAAAAGAGTGTTAACAAACTGCTTCCAGAGAACTAAGCTGTAACTCTGTGAGAGGAATTCAGAGATCACAAAGAAGTTTCTCAGAAAGCTTCTCTCACGTTTTCAACTGATGATATTTCCTTTCTCAGCATAGGCCTCTATGTGATCCAAAGAAATCCTTCTCAGGTTCCTCAAAAACAGTGGTAATGGCTGACTGCTGCATGAAAAATCAGTGCAACTCTGTGAGATGAATTCACACATCACCCAGAAGTTCTAAGAAAGCTTCTTTCTAGTTTTCACCTGAGGATATTTCCTTTGTCACCATAAGATTCATTGCATTCAGAAGTATCCATTGCAGATTTCCAGAAAACTGTGTTAGCACACTGAACACCGAAGAGAAACATGTAGCTCTGTGAGTTGCGTTCACACATCGACATTCAGTTTCTCAGAAGGTTCTTTCCAGTTTTGATCTGAGGATATTTCCTTTTTCACTATAGTCCTCAATCAGCTCCCATCTCACTTTGCAGAAACACAGATAACAGAGTTAGCAAACTGTTCGAAGAAGGGAAGGGTGGAACTCTGTGTGATGAAGACACACATTAGAAAGCAAACTCTCAGAAAGCTTTTCTCTAGTTCTTAGCTGAGGATATTTCCTTTTTCACCATGGAGCACTATGGGCTCCCAAATCTCACTTAGCAGATTCCATGAAAAGAGTGTTAGCAAACTGCTTCCTGAGAACAAAGCTGTAATTCTGTGAGAGGAATTAACAGATCACAAGGAAATTTCTCAGCAAGCTTCTCTCACGTTTTGAACTGGTGATATTTCCTTTATCAGCGTAGGCCTCAATGCGATCCAAAAAGTCCTTCTCAGGTTCCTCAAAGACAGCGGTAATGAACTGCTGCATGAAACATAAGTGCAACTCTATGAGATGAATTCATACATCACCCAGAAGTTCTAAGAAAGCTTCTTTCTAGTTTTCATCTGAGGATACTTCGTTTTTCACCGTAAGATTCATTGCGTTCAGAAGTATCCCATTGCAGATTTCCAGAAAACTGTGTTAGCAAACTGAACCTGAAGAGAAACGTGTAACTCTGTGAGTTGCATTCACACATTGAAATGCAGTTTCTCAGAAGGCTTCTTTCCAGTTTTGATCTGAGGATATTTCCTTTTTCACCATAGCCCTCAATCAGCTCCCAAATCTCACTTTGCAGGCACAAGATAACAGAGTTAGCAAACTGTTCCAGAAGGAAAGGGTTGAACTCTTGTGATGAAGACACACATCAGAAAGCAATATCTCAGGAAGCTTCTCTCTAGTTCTTATCTGAGGATATTTCCTTTTCCACCATGGGCCCCCATGGGCTCCCAAATCTCAATTTGCAGATCATAAGATAACAGAGTTAGCAAACTGTTCCCAGAAGGGGAGTGTGGAACTCTGTGTGATGAAGACACACATCAGACAGCCATCTCTCAGAAAGCTTCTCTCTAGTTATTATCTGAGGATATTTCCTTTATCTGAGAATATTTCCTTTTTCATCATGGGCCCCTAGGGACTTCCAAATCTCAATTTGCAGATTCCACGAAAAGAGTGTTAGCAAACTGCTTCCTGAGAACTAAGCTGTAACTCTGTCAGAGGAATTCACAGATCACAAAGAAGTTCCTCAGAAAGCTTCTCTCCTGTTTTGAACTAATGATATTCCCTTTATAAGCGTAGGCCTCAATGCGATCCAAAGTAGTCCTTCTCAGGTGCCTCAAAAACAGTGGTAATGGACTGCTGCAAGAAACGTAAGTGTAACTCTGTGAGATGAATTCACACATCACCCAGAAGTTTCTAAGAAAGCTTCTTTCTAGCTTTCATCTGAGGATTTTTCCTTTGTCAGCGTAAGATTCATTGCCTTCAGAAATATCCCATTGCAGCTTTCCAGAAAATGTGTTAGCAAACTGAGAACTGGAGAGAAACGTGTAACTCTGTGAGTTGCAGTCACATATCGAAGTGCAGTTTCTCAGAAGGCTTCCTTCCAAGTTTGATCTCAGGATATTTCCTTTTTCACCATAGCCCTCAATGAGCTCCCAAATCTGACTCTGCAGAACACAAGATAACAGAGCGAGCAAACTGTTCCCAGAAGGGAAGGGTGGAACTCTGTGTGATGAAGACACACATCAGAAAGCAATCTCTCAGAAAGCTTCTCTCTAGTTCTTATCTGAGGATATTTCCTTTTTCACCATGGGCACCTATGGGCTCCCAAATCTCACTCTGCAGAGTCCACGAAAAGAGTGTTTGCAAAGTGCTTCCTGAAAAATAAGCTGTAACTCTGTGAGAGGAATTCACAGATCACAAAGAAGTTTCTCAGAAAGGTTCTCTCACGTTTTGAACTGATGATATTTCCTTTATCAGAGTAGGCCTCAAAGCGATCCAAAGAGGTCCTTCTCAGGTTCCTCAAAAACACTGGTAATGGACTGCTGCATGAAACATAAGTGTAACTCTGTGAGATGAATTAACACAACGCCCAGAAATTTCCAAGAAAGATTCTTTCTAGTTTCCATCTGAGGATATTTCCTTTGTCAGTGTAAACTTCATTGCGTTCAGAAGTATCCCATTGCAGATTCCCAGACAACTGTGTTAGCAAACTGCACACTGAAGAGAAACGTGGAACTCTGTGAGCTGCATTCACACATCGAAATGCAGTTTCTCAGAAGGCTTCTTTCCAGTTTTCAACTGAGGATATTTCCTTTTTCACCATAGTCCTGAATCAGCTCCCAAATGTCACTTTGCAGAACACACGATAACAGAGTTAGCAAAGTGTTCCCAGAAGGCAAGGGTGGAACTCAGTGTGAGGAAGACACACATCAGAAAGCAATCTCTCAGAAAGCTTCTCTCTAGCTCTTATCTGAGGATATATCCTTTCTGACCATGTGCCCCTAGGGGCTCCCAAATATCACTTTGCAGTTTCCACGAAAAGAGTGTTAACTAACTGCTTCCGGAGAACTAACCTGTAACTGTGTGAGAGGAATTCACAGATCACAAAAAAGTTTCTCATAAAGCTTCTCTCACGTTTTGAACTGATGATATTTCTTTTACCACCGTAGGCCTCAATGCGATCCAAAGACGTCCTTCTCAGTTTCCTCAAATACAGTGGTAATGGATTGCTGCATGAAACATAAGTGTAACTCGCTGAGATGAATTCACACATCAGGAAGAAGTTTCTAAGAAAGCTTTTTTCTAGTTTTCATCTGAGGATATTTCCTTTGTCACTGTAAGCTTCATTGCGTTGAGAAGTATCCCATGGCAGATTTCCCGAAAACTGTGTTAGCTAACTGAACACTGAAGAGAAACCTGTAACTCTGTGAGTTGCATTCACGCATCGACATTCAGTTTCTCAGAAGGCTTCTTTCCATTTTTGATCTAAGGATAATTCCTTTTTCACCATAGCTCTCAATGAGCTACCAAATCTCACTTTGCAGAACACAAGATAACAGAGTTGGCAAACTGTTCCCAGAAGGGAAGAGTGGAACTCTGTGTGATGAAGACACACATCAGAAAGCAATCTGTCAGAAAGCTTCTCTCAAGTTCTTATCTGAGGATATTTCCTTTTTCACCATGGACCCCTCTTGCCTCCCAATTCTCACTTTGCAGATTCCACGAAAAGAGCGTTAGCAAACTGCTCCTGAGAACTAAGCTGTAACTCTGTGAGAGGAATTCACAGATCACAAAGAAGTTTCTCGGAAAGCTTCTCTCACGTTTTCAACTGATGATATTTGCCTTCTCAGTGTAGGCCTCAATGCGATCCAAAGAATTCCTACTCAGGTTCCTGAAAAACAGTGGTAACGGACTGCTGCATGAAACATAACTGTAACACTGTGAGATGAATTCACACATCACACAGAAGTTTCTAAGAAAGCTTCTTTCCACTTTTCTTCTGAGGATATTTCCTTTCTCACCATAAGCTTCATTGCGTTCAGAAGTCTCCCATTGCAGATTTCCAGAAAACTGTGTTAGCCAATTGAACACTGAAGAGAAACGTGTAACTCTGTGAGGTGCATTCACACATCGAAATGCAGTTTCTCAGAAGGATTCTTTCCAGTTTTGAGCTGAGGATATTTCCTTTTTCACCATAGCCCTCAATCAGCTCCCAAATCTCACTTTGCAGAACACAAGATAACAGAGTTGGCAAACTGTTCCCAGAAAGGAAGAGTGGAAGATTTTGTGATGATGACACACATCAGAAAGCAATCTCTCAGAAAGCTTCTCTCTAGTTCTTATCTGAGGATATTTCCTTTTTCACCGGGGGCCCGTATGGGTTCTCAAATTTCACTTTGCAGAGTCCACGAAAAGAGTTTTTGAAAACTGCTTCCTGAGAACTAACCTGTAACTCTGTGAGAGGAATTCACAGATCACAAAGTAGTTTCTCAGAAAGCTTCTCTCACGTTTTGAACTGATGATATTTCCTTTCTCAGCGTAGGCCTCTATGCCCTCCAAAGTATTCCTTCTCAGGTTCCTCAAAAACAGTGGTAATGGACTGCTGCATGAAACATAAGTGTAACTCTGTGAGATGATTCACACATCACCCAGAATTTCTAAGAAATCTTCTTTCTAGTTTTTAACTGAGGATATTACCTTTGTCATCGCAAGCTTCACTGCGTTCAGAAGTATCCCAGGGCAGATTTCCAGAAAACTGTGTTATCAAACTCATCACTGAAGAGACACATATAACTCTGTGAGTTGCATTCACACATCGACATGCAGTTACTCAGAAGGCCTTTTTCCAGTTTTCATCTGAGGATATTTACTTTTTCACCATTGCCCTCAATGAGCTCCCAAATCTCACTTTGCAGAACACAAGATAACAGAGTTAGCAAACTGTTCCCAGGAGGGAAGGGTGGAACTCTGTGTGATCAAGAGACACACCAGAAAGTAATCTCTCAGAAAGCTTCTCTGTAGTTCTTATCGGAGGAAGGTTCCTTTTTCACCATGGGCCCCTATGGGCTCACAAATTTCACTTTGCAGATTCCACCAAAAGAGTGTTAACAAACTGCTTCCTGACAGCTAAGCTGTAACTCTGTGAGAGGAATTCAAAGATCACAAAGAAGTTTCTCAGAAACCTTCTCTCACGTTTTGAACTGATGATATTTCCTTTGTCATCATAGGCCTCAATGCATTCCAAAGAAGTCCTTCTCAGGTTCCTCAAAAACAGTGGTAATGGACTTCTGCATGAAAAATAAGTGTAACTCTGTGAGATGAATTCACACATCACCCACAAGTTTCTAAGAGAGCTTCTTTCTAGTTTTCATCTGAGGATATTTCCTTTGTCACCATAAGCTTCATTGCGTTCAGAAGTTTTCCATTGCAGATTTCCAGAGAACTGTGTAAGCAAACTGAACACTGAAGAGAAACGTGGAACTCTGTGAGTTGCATTCACACATCAACATGCAGTTTCTCAGAAGGATTCTTTCCAATTTGTATCTCAGGATATTTCCTTTTTCACCATAGCCCTCAAAGAGCTCCCAAATCTCACTTTGCAGAACACAAGATAACAGAGTTAGCAAACTGTTCCCGAGGAATGGGTGGAACTCTGTGTGATGAAGACACACATCAGAAATTAATCTCTCAAAAAGCTTCTCTCTAGCTCTTATCGAAGGATATTTCCTTTTTCACCATGGGCCCCTAATTGCTCCCAAATATCACTTTGCAGATTCCACGAAAAAAGTGTTAGCAAACTGCTTCCTGAGAGCTAAGCTGTAACTCTGTGAGAGGAATTCAGAGATCACAGAGAAGTTTCTCAGAAAGCTTCTCTCACCTTTTGAACTGATGCTATTTCCTTTCTCAGCGTAGGCCTCAATCCGATCCAAAGAAGTCCTTCTCAGTTCCTCAAAAACAGGGGTAATGGACTACTTCATGAAACACAAGTGTAACTCTGTGAGATGAATTCACCCATCATTCAGAAGTTTCTAAGAAAACGTCTTTCTAATTTTCATCTGAGGATATTTCCTTTGTCACCGTAAGCTTCATAGAGTTCAGAAGTATTCCATTGCAGATTTCAAGAAAACTGTGTTAGCAAACTGAACACTGAAGAGAAGCGTGTAACTCTGTGAGTTGCTTTCACACATCGACATCCCGTTTCTTAGAGGGCTTCTTTCCACTTTTGATCTGAGTATATTCCTTTTTCACCATAGCCCTCAATCAGCTCCCAAATCTCACTTTGCAGAACAAAAGATAACAGAGTTAGCAAACTGTCCACAGAAGGCTAGGGTGGAACTCTGTGTGAGGAAGACATACATCAGAAAGCAATCTCTCAGAAAGCTTCTCTCTAGCTCTTATCTGAGGATATTTCCTTTTTGACCATGGGCCCCTATGGGCTCCCAAATCTTACTTTGCAGATTCCACGAAAAGAGTGTTAGCAAAGTGCTTCTGGAGAACTAAGCTGTAACTGTGTGAGAGGAATTCACAGAACACAAAAAAGTTTCTCATAAAGCTTCCCTCACGTTTTGAACTGATGATATTTCCGTTATCACCGTAGGCCTCAATGCGATCCAAGGAAGTCTTACTCAGGTTCCTCACATACAGTGGTAATGGATTGCTGCATGAAACATAAGTGTAACTCTGTGAGATGAATTGACACATCACCAAGAAGTTTCCAAGAAAGCTTCTTTCTAGTTTTCATCTGAGGATATTTCATTTGTCACCGTAAGCTTCATTGCGTTCAGAAGTATGCCATGGCTGATTTCCAGAAAACTCTGTTTGCCAATTGAACAGTGAAGAGAAACGTGTACCTCTGTGAGTTGCATTCACACATCGAAATGCAGTTTCACAGAAGGATTCTTTCCAGTTTTGAGCTGAGGATATTTCCTTTTTCGCCATAGCCCTCAATGAGCTCCCAAATCTCCCTTTGCAAAACACAAGATAACAGAGTTAGCAAACTGTTCCGAGAAGGGAAGGGTGGAACACTGTGTGATGAAGACACATCAGAAAGCAATCTCTCAGAAAGCTTCTCTCTAGTTATTATCAGAGGATATTTCCTTTTTCACAATGGGCTCCCATGGGCTCACAAATCTCACATTGCAGATTCCACGAAAAGAGTGCTAGCAAACTGCTTCCTGAGAACTAAGCTGTAACTCTGTGAGAGGAATTCACAGATCGCAAAGAAGTTTCTCAGATAGCTTCTCTCACGTTTTGAACTGATGATATTTCTTTCTCAGCGTAGGCCTCTATGCGATCCAAAAAGTCTTTCTCAGGTTCCTCAAAAACTGTGGTAATGAACTGCCGTATGAAACATAAGTGCAATTCTGTGAAATGAATTCACACATCACCCAGAAGTTTCTAAGAAAGCTTCTTTCTAGTTTTCATTTGAGGATATTTCCTATCTCACCGTAAGCTTCACTGCGTTCAGAACTTTTCCATTGCAGATGCCCAGAAAACTGTGTTAGCATACTGAACACTGAAGAGAAACGTGGAACTCTGTGAGTTGCATTCACAACGTAATGCAGTTCTCAGTCGGCTTCTTTCCAGTTTTGATCTGAGGATATTTCCTTTTTCACCGTAGCCCTCAATGAGCTCCCAAAACTCACTTTGCAGAACACAAGATGACAGAGTTAGCAAACTGATCCCAAAAGGCAAGGGTGGAACTCTGAGTGATGAACACACCCTTCAGAAAGCATTCTCTCAGAAAGCTTCTCTCTAGTTCTTATCTGAGGATATTTCCTTTTTCACCATGAGCACCTATGGGCTCCCAAATCTCACTTTGCACATTCCACGAAAAGAGTGTTAGCAAACTGCTCCCTTAGAACTAAGCTGTAACTCTCTGAGAGGAATTCACAGAACACAAAGAAGTTTCCCAGAAAGCTTCTGTCACGTTTTGAAATGATGATATTTCCTTTTTCAGAGTAGGCCTCAATGCTATCCAAAGAAGTCCTTCTCAGATTCCTCAAAAACAGTGGTAATGCAATGCTGCATGAAACATAAGTGTAACTCTGTGACTTGAAATCATGCATCATCCAGTAGTTTCTAAGAAAGCTTCTTCCTAGTTCTCATCTGAGGACATTTCCTTTGTCACCATAAGCTTCATTGCGTTCGGAAGTATCGCATTGCACATCCCCAGAAAACTGTGTTAGCAAACTGAACACTGAAGAGAAACGTGTAACTCTGTGAGTTGCATTCACACATAGAAATGCAGTTTATCAAAAGGCTTCTTTCCAGTTTTGATCTGAGGATATTTCCTTTTTCACCATAGCCCTCAATGAGCTCCCAAATCTCACTTTGCAAAACACAAGATAACAGAGTTAGCAAACTGTTCCCAGAAGGGAAGGGTGGAACTCTGTGTGATGAGGACACACATCAGGAAGCAATCTCTCAGAAAGCTTCTCTCTAGTTCTTATCTGAGGATATTTCCTTTTTCACAATGGGCCTCAATGGGTTCCCAAATCTCACATTGCAGATTCCACGAAAAGAGTGATAGCAAACTGCTTCCTGAGAACTAAGCTGTACCAGTGTGAGAGGAATTCACAGATCACAAAGAAGTTTCTCAGAAAGCTACTCTCAGTTTCTGAACTGATGATATTTCATTTCTCAGCGTAGGCCTCTCTGCGATCCAAAAAGTCCTCTTCAGGTTCCTCAAAAACAGTGGTAATGGACTGCTGCATGAAACATAACTGTAACTCTGTGAGATGAATTCACACATCACCCAGAATTTCTAAAAAGCTTCTTTCTAGTTTTCATCTGAGGATATTTCCTTTGTCATCGTAAGCTTCACTGTGTTCAGAAGTATCCCATTGCAGATTTCCAGAAAACTGTTTTAGCAAACTCATCACTGAAGAGAAACGTGTAACTCTGTGAGTTGCATTCACACATCGACATGCAGTTTCTCAGAAGGCTTCTTTCCAGTTTTGATCTGAGGATATTTCCTTTTTCACCATAACCCTCAGTGAGCTCCCAAATCTCACTTTGCAGAACACAAGATAACAGAGTTAGCAGAATGTTCCCAGAAGGGAAGGGTGGAACTCTGTGTCCTGAAGACAGACATCAGAAAGCATTCTCTCAGAAAGCTTCTGTCTAGTTCTTATCTGAGGATATTTCCTTTTTCACCATGGGTCCCTATGGGCACCCAAATCTCACTTTGTAGATTCCACGAAAAGAGTGTTAGCAAACTGCTACCGGAGAACTAAGATGTAACTCTGTGAGAGGAATCAACAGATCACAAAGAAGTTTCTCAGAAAGCTTCTTTCAAATTTTTAACCGACGATATTTCCTTTGGCCCCATTTTCTTCAGAGGCATCCGAAATATCAGTTCTCAGATTCCACACAAACCAGGCTAGGCAACGGCCCCACGAAATACAGGTGTAACTCTGTGCGTTGAATTCACTCATCACAAAACTGTTTCTCAGAAACCTTCCTTCGTTTATAAGATGAAGTTATTTGTGGTCTCGGAGCATCCCCGTGTGTCCTATTGCAGATTCTGCGAAAACTCTGCTAGCAAGCTGCTCAGTGAAAACAATGATCGAACTCTGTGGGCTGAATTCATCCACCACAAACAAGTTTCTGAGAAGGCTTCTCTGCAGGTTTCTCTGAGGATAATTCTTTATTCACCATGGGCTTCAACGATATTCAAGACATCACTTCTGAGATTCCACAAAATGAGTGCTAGCAAACTCCCCCAAGAAAGGGTGGTGTAACACTGTAAAATGAATTCACACATCACAAAGCAGTTTCTCAGAAAGTTTCATTCCGCTTTATCTCGGAGGATATTTCCTTTGTCCTTCTACTCATCAAACCCATCCAAAATATCACTTCTCAGAATCCACGGAAGAGTCCTAGAAAACGGCTCCAACAAATAGTGGTGTAACTCTGAGAGATGAAGTCACACATAAGAAAGCAATTCTTCAGAAAGCTTCCTTCAGTTTTTGATCTCAGTATATTTGCTTTGTCACCTTCAGCTGCATAGCGCTAAGAAGTATTCCATTGCAGATTTCAAGGAAACTGTGATAGCAAACTCATCACTGAAGAGAAACTTGTAACTCTGGGAGATACATTCACACGTCACATGCAGTTTCTCAGAAGGCTTCTTTCCAGTTTCTGTCTGAGGATTTCCTTTTTCACCATAGCCCTCAATGAGCTCCACATATCACTTTCCTGAATCCACGAGAACAGTGTTAGCAAACTGTTCCAAGAAGGAAGAGTGGAACTCTGTGTGATGAAGTCACATATCAGAAAGCAATCTCTCAGAAAGCTATTCTCTAGTATTATCTGAGGATATTGCTTTTCCCCATGGGCCCCAATTGGCTCCAATATATCATTGTGCAGATTCCACGAAAAGAGTGATAGCAAACTTGTTCCTGAATGAGAAGTTGTAACTCTGTGACGAATTCACAGATCATAAAGAGTTTCTCAGAAAGCTTCTTTCTCTTTTTAACTGATGATATTTCTTTATGAGCATAGGCCTCAATGAGATCCAAAGTAGCCCTACTCAGATTCCTCAATAACTGTGGTAATGCATTGCTGCATGAAACATAAGTGTAACTCTGTGAGATGAATGCACACTTCACCCAGAAGTTTCTAAGAAAGCTTCTTTTTATTTTTCATCTGAGGATATTTCCTTTGTCACCATAAGCTTCATTGCGATCAGAAGTATCCCACTGCAGATTTCCAGAAAACTGTGTTAGCAAACTGAACAGTGAAGAGAAACGTGTAAGTCTGTGAGCTGCATTCACACATCGAAATGCAGTTTCTCAGAAGGCTCCTTTCCAGTTTTGATCTCAGGATATTTCCTTGTTCACCATAGAACTCAATGAGATCCCAAATCTCACTTTGCAGAACACAAGATAACAGAGTTAGCAAACTGTTCCCAGAAGGGAAGGGTGAACTCTGTGTGATGAAGACACACATCAGAAAGCAATCTCTCAGAAGCTTCCGTTTAGTTATTATATTGAGGATATTTTTTTTCACCATGGGCGCCCTATAGGCTCCCAAATCTTACTTTGTAAATTCCCCGCTAAGAGTGTTAGCAAACTGCTTCCTGAGAACTAAGCTGTAACTCTGTGAGAGGAATTCATAGAATACAATGAAATTTCTCAGAAAGCTTCTCTCACGTTTTCAACTGATGATATTTCCTGTCTCAGCGTAGGCCTCTATGCGATCCATAGAAGTCCTTCTCATTTTCCTCAAAAACAGTAGTAATGGAATGCTGCATGAAACATAAGTGTAACTCTGCTAGATGAATTCACACATCACCCAGAAGTTTCTAAGAAAGCTTCTTTCTAGTTTTCATCTGAGGATATTTGCTTTCTCACTGTAAGCTCCATGCGTTCGGAAGTATCCCATAGGAGATTTCCAGAAAACTGTGTTAGGAAACTGAACACTGAAGAGAAACGTGTAACTCTGTGAGTTGCATTCACACATCGAAATGCAGTTTCTCAGAAGGCTTCTTTCCAGTTTTGATCTGCGGATATGTCCTTTTTCACCATAGCCTCAATCAGCTCCCAAATCTACCTTTGCAGAACCCAAGATAACAGAGTTATTAAACTGTTCCCAGAAGGGAAGGGTGGAACTCTGTGTGATGAAGACACACATCAGAAAGCAATCTCTCAGAAAATTTCTCTCTAGTTCTTATTTGAGGATATTTCCTTTTTCACCATGAGCACCTATAGTCTCCCAAATCTCACTTTGCAGATTCCACGAAAAGAGTGTTAGCAAACTGAACACTGAAGAGAAACGTGTAACTCTGTGAGTTGCATTCACACATCGAAATGCAGTTTCTCAGAAGGTTTCTTTCCAGTTTTGATCTGATGATATTTCTTTCTCAGCGTAGGCCTCTATGCGATCCAAAGAAGTCCTTCTCAGGTCCCTGAAAAACAGTGGTAATGACCTGCCGCATGAAACATAAGTGCAACTCTGTGAAATGAATTCACACATCACCCACAAGTTTCTAAGAAATCTTCTTTCTAGTTTTCATTTGAGGATATTTCCTTTCTCACCGTAAGCTTCATTGCGTTCAGACGTTTTCCATTGCAGATGTCCAGAAAACTGTGTTAGCAAACTGAACACTGAAGAGAAACGTGGAACTCTGTGAGTTGCCTTCACACATCGACATGCAGTTTCTCAGAAGGTTTCTTTCCAGTTTTGATCTGAGGATATTTCCTTTTTCACCATAGCCCTCAATCAGGTCCCAAATCTCACTTTGCAGAACACAAGATAACAGAGTTAGCAAACTGTTCCCTGAAGGGAAGGGTGGAACGCTATGTGATGAAGTCACACATCAGACAGCAATCTCTCAGAAAGCTTCTCTCTAGTTATTATCTGAGGATATTTGCTTTGTCACCAGGGGCCCCTATGGGCTCCCAAATCTCAGTTTGCAGAACCCAAGATAACAGAGTTAGCAAACGGTTCCCAGAGAGGGAACGGTGGAACCCTCTGTGATGAAGACACACATCAGAAAGCAATCTCTCAGAAAGCTTCTCTCTAGTTCTTATCTGAGGATATTTCCTTTTTCACCATGGGCCCCTATAAACTCCCAAATCTCACTTTGCAGATTCCACGAAAAGAGTGTTAGCAAACTGCTTCCGGAGAACTAAGCTGTAACTCTGTGAGAGGAATTCACACATCAGAAAGTTTCTCAGAAAGCCTCTTTCACGATTGAACTAATGATATTTCCTTTCTCAGCGTAGGCCTCAATGCGATCCACAGAAGTCCTTCTCAGGTTTCTGAAAAACAGTGATAATGCACGACTTCATAAAACATAAGTGTAACTCTGTGAGATGAATTCACACAACGCCCAGAAATTTCTATGAAAGCTTCTTTCTCGTTTTCATCTGAGGATATTTCCTTTCTCAGCGTAAACTTCCTTGCGTTCAGAAGTATCCCACTGCAGATTTCCAGACAATTGTGATAGCAAACTGAACACTGAAGAGAAACGTGTAACTCTGTCAGCTGCATTCACACATCGAAATACAGTTTCTCAGAAGGCTTCTTTGCAGTTTTGATCTGAGATTATTTCCTTTTTCAAAATTGCCCTCATGAGCTCCCAAATCTCACTTTGCAGAACACAAGATAACAGAGTTAGCAAACTGTTCCCAGAAGGAAAGGCTGGAACTCTGTGTGATGAAATCACACATCAGAAAGCAATCTCTCAGAAAGCTTCTCTCTAGTTCTTATCTGAGGATATTTCCTTCTTCACCACGGGCCCCTATGGGCTCCCAAATCTCACTATGCCCATTCCACCAAAAGAGTGTTAGCAAACTGCTTCCTGAGAACTAAGGTGTAACTCTGTGAGAGGAATTCACAGATCACAAAGAAGTTTCTCAGAAAGCTTCTCTCACGTTTTGAACTGATGATATTTCCTTTCTCAGCGTAGGCCTCAATGGGATGGAAAGAAGTCCTTCTCAGGTTCATCAAAAACAGTGGAAATGGACTGCTGCATGAAACATAAGTGTAAGTCTGTGAGATCAATTCATATATCACCCAGAAGTTTCTAAGAAAGCTTCTTTCTAGTTTTCATCTGAGGATATTTCTTTGTCACCGTAAGCTTCATTGCGTTCAGAAGTATCCCATTGCAGATTTCCAGAAAACTGTGTTAGCAAACTGAACACTGAAGAGAAAGGTGTAACACTGTGAGTTGAATTCACACATCCCAATGCAGTTTCTCAGAAGGATTCTTTCTGGTTTTGAGCTGAGGATATTTCTTTTTTACCATAGACCTCAATGAGTTCCCAAATCTCACTATGCAGAACACTAGATAACAGAGTTAGCAAACTGTTCCCAGAAGGGAAGGGTGGAACTCTGTGTGATCAAGAGACACATCAGAAAGCAATCTGTCAGAAAGCTTCTCTCTAGTTCTTTTCTGAGGGTATTTCCTTTTCCACCACAGGCCCCTATGGAATCCCAAATCTCACTTTGCCTATTCCTCCAAAAGAGTGTTAGCAAACTGTTTCCTGAAAACTAAGCAGTAACTCTGTGAGAGGAATTCACTGATCACAAAGAAGTTTCTCAGAAAGCTTCTCTCACGTTTTGAAGTGATGATATTTCCTTTCTCAGCGTAGGTCTCAATGCGATCCAAAGAAGTCCTTCTCAGGTTCCTCCAAAACAGTGGTAATGGACTGCTGCATGAAACATAAGTGTAACTGTCTGAGATGAATTCACACAACACCCAGAAGTTTCTAAGAAAGCTTCTTTGTAGTTTTCAGCTGAGGATATTTCCTTTGTCACCGTAAGCTTCATTGCGTTCAGATGTATCCCATTGCAGATTTCCAGACAACTGTGTTAGCAAACTGAACACTGAAGAGAAACGTGTAACTCTGTCAGCTGCATTCACACATCGAAATGCAGCTTCTCAGAAGGCTTCTTTGCAGTTTTGATCTGAAGATATTTCCTTTTTCAAAATTGCCCTCAATGAACTGCCAATTCTCACTTTGCACAACACAAGATAACAGAGTTAGCAAACTGTTCCCAGAAGGAAAGGCTGGAATTCTGTGTGATGAAGTCACACATTAGAAAGCAATCTCTCATAAAACTTCTCTCTAGTTTGTATCTGAGGATATTTCCTTATTCACCATCGGGCTCTATGGGCTCCCAAATCTCACTTTGCAGAACACTAGATAACAGAATTATCAAACTGTTCCCAGAAGGGAAGAGTGGAACTCTGTGTGATGAAGACACACATCAGAAAGCAATCTCTCAGAAAGCTTCTTTCTAGTTTTCATCTGAGGATATTTCTTTTGTCACTGTAAGCTTCATTGCGTTCACAAGTATCCCATTGCAGATTTCCAGAAAACTGTGTTAGGAAACTGAACACTGAAGAGAAACATGAAACTCTGAATTGCATGCCACCATCGAAATACAGTTTCTCAGAAGGCTTCTTTCCACTGTTGATATGAGGATATTTCCTTTTTCACCATAGCCCTCAAGAAGCTCTCAAAACTCACTTTGCAGAATTCAAGATAACCGAGTTACCAAACGGTTCCCAGAAGGGAAGGGTGGAACTCTGTGTGATGAAGACACACATCTCAAAGCAATCTCTCAGAAATCTTCTCTCCAGTTCTTATCTGAGGATATTTCCTTTTTCACCATGGGCCCCTATGGGCTCCCAAATCTCACTTTGCAGATTCCACGAAAAGAGGGTTAGCAAACTTCTTCCTGAGAACTAAGCTGTAACTGTGTGAGAGGAATTCACAGATCACAAAGAAGTTTCTCAGAAAGCTTCTCTCACGTTTTGAACTGATGATATTTCCTTTCTCAGCATAGGCGTCTATGCGATCCAAAGACGTCCTTCTCAGGTTCCTCAAAAACAGTGGTAATGGACTGCTGCATGAAACATAAATGTAACTCTCTGAGAAGAATTCACACATCACCCAGAAGTTTCTAAGAAAGCTTCTTTCTGGTTTTCATCTGATAATATTTCCTTTGACACCTTAAGCTTCATAGCGTTCAGAAGTATCCCATTGCAGATTTCCAGAAATCTGTGTTAGAAAACTGAACACTGAAGAGAAACGTGTAACTCTGTGAGTTGCATTCACATATCGACATTCAGTTTCTCAGAAGGATTCTTTCCAGTTTTGATCTCAGGATATTTCCTTTTTCACCATAGTCCTCAATGAGCTCCGAAATATCACTTTGCAAAACCCAAGATAACAGAGTTAGCAGACTGTTCCCAAAAGGGAAGGGTGGAACGCTGTGTGATGAAGACACACATCAGAAAGCAATCTCTCAGAAATCTTCTCTCTAGTTATTATCTGAGGATATTTCCTTGTTCACCATGGGTCCCTACTAGTTCACAAATGTCACTTTGCAGTCTCCACGAAAAGAGTGTTAGCAAAGTACTTCCTGAAAAGTAAGCTTAACTCTGTGAGAGAAATTCACAGATCACAAAGAAGTGTCTCAGAAAGCTTCTCTCACGTTTTCAACTGCTGATATTTCCTTTATCTGCATAGGCCTCAATGCGATCCAAAGAAGTCCTACTCAGGTTCCTCAAAAACAGTGGTAATGCAATCCTGCATGAAACATAAGTGTAACTCTGTGAGATGAATTCACACATCACCAACAAGTTTCTAAGAAAGCTTCTTTCTAGTTTTCATCTGAGGATATTTCCTTTGTCATCGTAAGCTTCATTGCGTTCAGAAGTATCCCATTGCAGATTTCTAGAAAACTGTGTTAGCAAACTGAACACTGAAGAGAAATGTGTAACTCTGTGAGTTGCATTCACACATCGATATGCAGTTTCTCAGAAGGCATCTTTCCAGGTTTGATCTGAGGATATTTCGTTTTTCACCATAGCACTCAATGAGCTCCCAAATCTCACTTTGCAGAACACAAGATAACAGAGTTAGCAAACTGTTCCCAGAGGGAAGGGTGGAACTCTGTGTGATGAAGACACACATCAGAAAGCAATCTCTCAGAAAGCTTCTCTCTAATTATTATCTGAGTCTATTTCCTTTTTCAGCCTGAGCTCCTAAGGACTCCCAAATCTCACTTTGGAAATTCCATGAAAAGAGTGTAAGCAATCTGCTTCCTGAGAACTATGGTGTAACTCTGTGTGAGGAATTTACAGATGACAAAGAAGTTTCTCAGAAAGCTTCTCTCACGTTTGGTACTGATGATATTTCCTTTATCAGCGTAGGCCTCAATGATAACCAAAGAAGTACTTCTCAGATTCCTTAAAAACTGTGGTAATGCACTGCCGCATGAAACATAAGTGTAACTCTGTGAGATTAATTCACACATCACCCAGATGTTTCTAAGAAAGCTTTTTTCTAGTTTTCATCTGAGGATATTTCCTTTGTCATCGTAAGCTTCATAGCGTTCAGAAGTATCCCTTTGCAGACTTACAGAAAACTGTGTTAGCAAACTGAACACTGCAGACAAACGTATAACTCTATAAGTTGCATTCACACATCGACACGCAGTTTCTCAGAAGGCTTCTTTCCAGTTTTGATCTGAGGATATTTCCTTTTTCACCATAGCTCTCAATCAACTCCCAAATCTCACTTTGCAGAACACAAGATAACAGAGTTAGCAAACTGTTCCGGGAAGGGAAGGGTGAAACTCTGTGTGATGAAGACACACATCAGAAAGCAATCTCTCAGAAAGCTTCTCTCCAGTTACTTTCGGAGGATATTTCCTTTTTCACCATGGGCCTCTATGGGGTCCCAAATGTCACTTTGCAGATTCCACGAAAAGAGTGTTAGAAAACTGCTTCCTGAAAACTAAGCTCTAACTCTGTGAGAGGAATTAACAAATCACAAAGAAGTTTCTAAGAGAACTTCTCTCACGTTTTGAACTGGTGATATTTCCTTTCTCAACGTAGGCCTCTATGCGATCCAAAGAAGACCTTCTCAGGTTCCTCAAAAACAGTGGTAATGGACTGCTGCATGAAACATAAGTGTAACTCTCTGAGATGAATTCACACATCACCCAGAATTTCTAAGGAATCTTCTTTCTAGTTTTCATCTGAGGATATTTCCTTTGTCATGGTAAGCTTCACAGCGTTCAGAAGTATCCCATTGCAGATTTCCAGAAAACTGTGTTAGCAAACTGAACACTGAATAGAAACTTGGAACTCTGTGAGTTACATTCACACATCGACATGCAGTTTCTCAGAAGGCTTCTTTCCAGTTTTCATCTGAGGATATTCTCTTATTCACCGTAGTCCTCAATGAGCTTCCAAATCTCACTTTGCACAACACAAGATAACAGAGTTAGCAAACTGTTCCCAGAAGGGGAAGGTGGAACACTGTGTGATGAAGACACACATCTGAAAGCAATCTCTCAGAAAGCTTCTCGGTAATTCTTATCTGAGGATATTTCCTTTTTCACCATGGGCCCAAAAGGGCTCCAAAATCACACTTTGCAGATTCCACGAAAAGAGTGTTAGCAAACGGCAACCTGAGAACTAAGCTGTAACTCTGTGAGAGGGTTTCACAGATCACAAAGAAGTTTCTCAGAAAGCTACTCTCACGTTTTGAACTGATGATATTTCCTATATCATCATAGGCCTCAATGCGATCCAAAGAAGTCCTTCTCAGATTCCTCAAAAACAGTGGTAATGGACTGCTGCATGAAACATAAGTGTAACTCTGTTAGATGAATTCACACAACACCCAGAAGTTTCTAAGAAAACCTGTTTCTACTTTTCATCTCAGGATATTTCCTTTGTCACCGTAAGCTTCATTGCGTTCAGAAGTATCCCATTGCAGATTTCCAGAAAACTGTGTTAGCAAACTGAACACTGAAGAGAAACGTGTAACTCTGTGACTTGCATTCACACATCGACATTCAGTTTCTCAGAAGGCTTCTTTCCAGTTTTGATCTGCAGATATTTCATTTTTCCCCGAAGCCCTCAATGAGCTCCCAAATATCACTTTGAAGAAACACGATACAGAGTTAGCAAACTGTTCCCAGGGAAGGGTGGAATTCTGTGTGATGAACACACACCAGAAAGCAATCTCTCAGAAACGCTTCTCTATAGTTATTATCCTAGGATATTTCCTTTTTCACCATGGGCCCCTACGGGCTCCCAAATCTCACTTTGCAGATTCCACGAAGGTGTTAGCTAACTGCTTCCTGAGAACTAAGCTGTAACTCTGTCAGCGGAATTCACAGATCACAAAGAAGTTTCTCAGAAAGCTTCTCTGACGTTTTCAACTGATGATATTTCCTTTCTCAGAGTAGGCCTCAATGCGATCCAAAGAAGTGCTGCTAAGGTTCCTCAAAAACAGTGGTAATGGACTCCTGGATGAAACATAAGTGTAACTCTGTGAGAGGAATTCACAGATCACAGCCAAGTTTCTAAGAAAGCTTCCCTCTAGTTTTCATCTGAGGATATTTTGTTTGTCACCGTAAGGTTCATTGCGCTCAGAAATACCCAATTGCATATTTCCAAAACACTGTGTTAGCATACTGAACACTGAAGAGAAACGTGTAACTCTGTGAGATGCATTCACATATCGAAACGCCGTTTCTCAGAAGGATTCTTTCCAGTTTTGATCTGAGGATATTTCCTTTTTCACCATAGCCTTCAATGAGTTCCCAAAACTCACTTTGCAGAACACAAGATGACAGAGGTAGCAAACAATTCCCAAAAGAGAAGGGTGGAAGTCTGTGTGATTAAGACACACATCAGAAAGAAATCTCTCAGAAAGCTTCTCTCTAGTTCTTATCTGAGAATAATTCCTTTTTCACCATGGGCCCCTATGGACTCGCAAATCTCACTTTGTAGATTCCACGAAAAGAATGTTAGTAAACTGCTACCTGAGAACTAACCTGTAACTCTGTGAGAGAAATTCACAGATCACAAAGAAGTTTCTCAGAAAGCTTCTCTCACGTTTTGTACTGATGATATTTCCTTTATCAGAGTAGGCCTCAATGCGATGCAAAGAGGTCCTTCTCAGGTTCCTCAAAAACAGTGGTAATGGACTGCTGCATGAAACATAAGTGTAACTCTGTGAAATAATTTCACCCATCACCCAGAAGTTTCTAAGAAACTTTCTTTCTGGTTTTCATCTGAGGATATTTCCTTTGTCACCGTAAGCTTCATTGCGTTCAGTAGTATCTCATTGCAGATTTCCAGAAAACTGTGTTAGCAAACTGAACTCTGAAGAGAAACGTGTATCTCTGTGAGTTGCATTTACACAACGTAATGCAGTTTCCCAGTCGGCTTCTTTCCAGTTTTGAGCTGAGGATATTTCCTTTTTCACCATCCACCTCAATCACCTCCCAAATCTCACTTTGCAGAACACAAGACAACAGAGTTAGCAAACTGTGACCAGAAGGGAAGGGTGGAACTCTGTGTGATGAAGACACACATCAGAAAGCCATCTCTCAGAAATCTACCCTCTAGTTCTTATCAGAGGATATTTTCTTTTTCACCATGGGCCATTATGGGCACCCAAATCTCACTTTGCAGATTCCACAAAAGGAGTGTCAGCAAACTGCTTCCGGAGAACTAAGCTGTAACTCTGTGAGCGGAATTCACAGATCACAAAGAAGTTTCTCAGAAAGCTTCTCTTACCTTTTGAACTGATGATATTTCTTTTATCAGCGTAGGCCTCAATGCGATCCAAAGAATTCCTTGTCAGGTTCCTCAAAAACAGTGGTAATGGAGTGCTTCATGAAACATAAGTGTAACTCTGTGAGATGAATTCACACATCACACACCAGTTTCTCAGAAAGTTTTTTCTAGTTTTCATCTGAGGATATTTCCTTTGTCACTGGAAGCTTCATTGCGTTCAGAGGTATCCCATTGCAGATTTCCAGAAAACTGAGTTAGGAAACTGAACACTGAAGAGAAATGTGTAACTCTGTGAGTTGCATTCACACATCGAAAAGCAGTTTCTCATAAGGCTCTTCCAGTTTTCATCTGAGGATATTGCCTAACTCACCAGAGCCCTCAGTGAGCTCCAAAACCTCGCTCTGCAGAACACAAGATAACACAGATAGCACACTGTTCCCAGAAGGGGAGGGTGGAACTCTGTGTGATGAAGACACACACCAGAAAGCCATCTCTCAGAAATCTACCCTCTAGTTCTTATCGGAGGATATTTCCTTTATCACCATGGGCCATAATGGGCACCCAAATCTCACTTTGCAGATTCCACAAAAGGAGTGTCAGCAAACTGCTTCTGGAGAACTAAGCTGTAACTCTGTGAGCGGAATTCACAGATCACAAAGAAGTTTCTCAGAGTGCTTCTCTTACCTTTTGAACTGATGATATTTCCTTTATCAGCGTAGGCCTCAATGCGATCCAAAGAATTCCTTCTCAAGTTCCTCAAAAACAGTGGTAATGGAGTGCTTCATGAAACATAAGTGTAACTCTGTGAGATGAATTCACACATCACCCACAAGTTTCTCAGAAAGTTTCTTTCTAGTTTTCATCTGAGGATATTTCCTTTGTCACTGTTAGCTTCATTGCGTTCAGAGGTATCCCATTGCAGATTTCCAGAAAACTGAGTTAGCAAACTGAACACTGAAGAGAAATGTGTAACTCTGTGAGTTGCATTCACACATCGAAAAGCAGTTTCTCATAAGGCTTCCTTCCAGTTTTCATCTGAGGATATTGCCTTTCTCACCAGAGCCCTCATTGAGCTCCAAAACCTCGCTCTGCAGAACACAAGATAACAGAGTTAGCACACTGTTCCCAGAAGGGAAGGGTGGAACTCTGTGTGATGAGACACACATCAGAAAGCCATCTCTCAGAAATCTACCTCTAGTTCTTATCGGAGGATATTTCCTTTTTCACCATGGGACATAATGGGCACCCAAATCTCACTTTGCAGATTCCACAAAAGGAGTGTTAGCAAACGGCAACCTGAGAACTAAGCTGTAACTCTGTGAGAGGATTTCACAGATCCAAAAGAATTTCTCAGAAAGCTTCTCTCACGTTTTGAAATGATGATATTTCCTATATCATTGTAGGCCTCAATGTGATCCAGAGAAGTCCTTCTCAGGTTCCTCAAAAACAGTGGTAATGGACTGCTGCATGAAACATACGTGTAGCTCTGTGAGATGAATTCACACAACACTCAGAAGTTTCTAAGAAAGCCTGTTTCTACTTTTCATCTGAGGATATTTCTTTTGTCACCGTGAGCTTCATTGCGTTCAGAAGTATCCCATGGCAGATTTCCCGAAAACTGTGTTAGCTAACTGAACACTGAAGAGAAACGTGTAACTCTGTGAGTTGCATTCACGCATCGACATTCAGTTTCTCAGAATGCTTCTTTCCATTTTTGATCTAAGGATAATTCCTTTTTCACCATAGCCCTCAATGAGCTCCAAAATCTCACTTTGCAGAACACAAGATAACAGAGTTGGCAAACTGTTCCCAGAATGGAAGCGTGGAACTCTGTGTGGTGAACACACACATCAGAAAGCAATCTCTCAGAAAGCTTCTCTCAAGTTCTTATCTGAGGATACTTCCTTTTTCACCATGGACCCCTATTGGCTCCCAATTCTCACTTTGCAGATTCCACGAAAAGAGCATTAGCAAACTGCTCCTGAGAACTAAGCTGTAACTCTGTGAGAGGAATTCACAGATCACAAAGGAGTTTCTCAGAAAGCTTCTGTCACGTTTCCAACTGATGATATTTGCTTTCTCAGCGTCGGCCTCAATGCGATCCAAAGAATTCCTACTCTGGTTCCTGAAAAATAGTGGTAATGGACTGCTGCATGAAACATAAGTGTAACACTGTGAGATGAATTCACACATCACACAGAAGTTTCTAAGAAAGCTTCTTTCTGCTTTTCATCTGAGGTTATTTCCTTTATCACCGTAAGCTTCATTGCGTTCAGAAGTCTCCCATTGCAGATTTCCAGAAAACTGTGTTAGCCATTGAACACTGAAGAGAAATGTATAACTGTATGAGTTGCATTCACACATCGAAATGCAGTTTCTCAGATGGCTTCTATAAAGTTTTGATCTGAGGATATTTCCTTTTTCACCATAGCCCTCAATCAACTCCCAAATCTCATTTTGCAGAACACAAGATAAAAGAGTTAGAAAACTGTTCCAAGAAGCGAAGGGTGGAACACAATGTGATGAAGTCACACATCAGAAAGCATCCTCTCAGAAAGCTTCTCTCTAGTTCTTATCTGAGGATAATTCCTTTTTCACCATGGGCCCCTATGGGCTCCCAAATCTCAGTTTGCGGAACACAAGATAACAGAGTTAGAAAACTGTTCCCAGAAGTGAAGAGTGGAACTCTGTGTGATGAAGACACACATCAGAAAGCAATCTCTCAGAAAGCTTCTCTCTAGTTCTTATCTGAGGATATTTCCTTTTTCATGAAGGGCCCCTATGAGCTCCCAAAACTCACTTTGTAGATTCCACGAAAAGAGTGTTAGCAAACTGATTCCTGAGAACTAGCTGTTACTCTGTGAGAGGAATTCACAGATCACAAAGAAGTTTCTCAGAAACCTTCTCTCACGTTTTGAACTGATGATATTTCCTGTATCAGTGTACACCTCAATGCGATCCAATGAAGTCCTTCTCAGGTTCCTCAAAAACAGTGGTAATGGACTGCTGCGTGAAAATAAGTGTAACTCTGTGATATGATTCACACATCACCCAGAACTTCTAAGAAAGCTT
>NW_022681464.1:205954-293696 GCF_009764315.1 Trachypithecus francoisi | reverse complement strand
AATTTCATCTGAGGATATTACTTTTTCACCAAAGCCCTCAAAGAGCTCCCAAATCTCACTTTGCATACACAAGTTAACAGAGTTAGCAAACTGTTCCCAGAAGGAAAGGGTGGATCTCTGTGCGATGAAGACACACATCAGGAAGCAATCTCGCAGAAATCTTCTCTCTAGTTCTTATCGGAGGATATTTCCTTTTTCATCATGGGCCCCTATGGGCTTCCAAATGTCACTTTGCAGATTCCATGAAAAGAGTGTTAGAAAACTGCTTCCTGAGAACTAAGCTGTAACTCTGTTAGAGGAATTCACAGATCACAAAGAAGTTTCTCAGAAAGCTTCTCCCCCGTTTTGAACTGATGATATTTCCTTTATCAGCATAGGCCTCAATGCGATCCAAAGAAGTCCTTCTCAGGTTCCTCAAAAACAGTGGTACTGCAATGCTGCATGAAACATAATTGAAGCTCTGTGAGATGAATTCTCACATCACCCAGAACTTTCTAAGAAAGCTTCTTTGTAGTTTTCAGCTGAGGATATTTGTTTTGTCACCTTAAGCATCATTGCGTTCAGAAGTATCCCATTGCAGATTTGCAGAAAATCGTGTTAGCAAACTGAACACTGAAGAGAAATGTGTACCTCTGTGAGTTGCTATAACGCATCGAAATGCAGTTGCTTAGAAGGATTCTTTCCAGTTTGGAGCTGAGGATATTTCCTTTTTCACTATAGTCCTCAATCAGCTCCCAAATCTCACTTTGCAGAACACAAGATAACAGAGTTAGCAAACTGTTCCGAGAAGGGAAGGGTGGAACTCTGTGTGATGAAGACACACATCAGAAAGCAATCTCTCAGAAACCTTCTCTCTAGTTATTATGTGAGGATATTTCCTTTTCACCATTTGCCCCTATGGGCTCCCAAATCTCATTTTGCAGATTCCACGAAAAAAGTGTTAGCAAACTGCTTCCTGAGAACTAAGCTGTAACTCTCTGAGAGGAATTCACAGATCACAAAGAAGCTTCTCAGAAAGCTTCTCTCATGTTTTGAACTGATGATACTTCCTTTCTCAGCATAGGCCTCAATGTGATTTTAAGAAGTCCTTCTCCGTTTCCTCAAAAACAGTGGTAATGGACTGCTGCATGAAACATAAGTGTAACTCTGTGACATGAATTCACACATCACCCAGATATTTCTAAGCAAGCTTTTTTTCTAGTTTTCATCTGGGGACATTTCCTTTGTAACCATAAGCTTCATTGCTTTCAGAAGTGTCCCATTGCAGATTTCCAGAAAACTGTGTTAGCAAACTGAACACTGAAGACAAACGTGTAACACTGTGAGTTGCATTAACAAATTGACATGCGGTCTCTCAGTAGGCTTCTTTCCAGTTTTGATCTGAGGATATTCCTTCTTCACCATAGCCCTCAATCAGCTCCCAAATCTCACTTTGCAGAACACAAGATAACAGAGCAAACTGTTCCGAGAAGGGAAGGGTGGAACTCTGTTTGATGAAACACACATCCGAAAGCAATTTCTCAGAAAGCTTCTCTGTAGTTATTATCTGAGGCTGTTTGCTTTTCACCATGGGTTCCTAGAGGCTCTCAAATCTCACTTTGAAGATTCCACGAAAGGAGTGTTAGAAAACTGCTTCCTGAGAAATAAGCTGGAACTCTGTGAGAGGAATTCACAGATCACAAAGAAGTTTCTCAGAAAACTTCTCTCACGTTTTGAACTGTTGATATATCCTTTCTCAGCGTATACCTCAATGCGATCCAAAGAAGTCCTTCTCAGGTTCCTGAAAAAAAGTGGTAATGGACTGCTGCATGAAACATAAGTATAACTCTGTGAGATGAGTTCACACATCACCCAGAAGTTTCTACGAAAGCTTCTTTCTAGTTTTCATCTGAGGATATTTGTTTTGTCACCGTAAGCTTCATTGCGTTCAGAAGTATCCCACTGCAGATTTCCAGAAAACTGTGTTAGCCAACTGAACACTGAAGAAAAACGTGTAACTGTGTGAGTTGGACTCACTCATCGAAATGCAGTTTCTCAGAAGGCTTCTTTCCAGTTTTGATCTGAGGATATTTTTTCTTCATGATAGCCCTCAATCATCTCCCAAATCTCACTTTGCAGAACACAAGATAACAGAGCACACTGTTCCCAGAAGGGAAGAGTGGAACTCTGTGTGATGAAGACACATCAGAAAGCAATCTCTCAAAAAGCCTCTCTCCAGTTCTTATCTGAGGATATTTCCTTTTTCACCATGGGCCCCTATGGGCTCCCAAATCTCACCTTGCAGATTCCACGAAAAGAGTGTTAGTAAACTGCTTCCTGAGAACTAAGCTGAAATTCTGTGAGAGGAATTCACAGATTACAAAGAAGTTTCTCAGAAAGCTTCTCTCACGTTTTGAACTGATATTTCCTTTATCAGCGTAGGCCTCAATGCGATCCAAAGAAGTTCTTCTCAGGTTCCTCTAAAACAGTGGCAATGTACTGCTACATGAAAGATAAGTGTAACTCTATGAGATGAATTCACACGTCACCCTCAAGTTTCTAAGAACTCTTCTTTCTAGTTTTCATCTGAGGATATTTCCTTTGGCACCGTAAGCTTCATTTCTTCAGAAGTATCCCATTGCTGATTTCCAGAAAACTATGTTAGCAAATTGAACACTGAAGAGAAACGTGTAACTGTGTGAGTTGCATTCACACTTCGACATGCAGTTTCTCAGAAAGCTTCTTTCCACTTTTGATCTGAGGATATTCCTTTTTCACCATTGCCTGAATCAGCTCCCAAATCTCACTTTGCAGAACACAAGATAACAGAGTTAGTGAACTGGTCCCAAAAGGGAAGGATGGAACACTGTGTCAAGAAGGCACACATCAGAAAGCAATCTCTGTGAAAGCTTCTCTCTATTTCTTATCGGAGGATATTTCCTTTTTCACCATGGGCCCCTATGGGCTCCAAAATCTCACCTTGCAGACTCCACGAAAACAGTGTTAGCAAACTGCTTCCTGAGAACTAAGCTGTAACTCTGTGAGAGGAATTCACAGATCACAAAGAAGTTTCTCAGAACGCTTCTCTCACGTTTTGAACTGATATTTCCTTTCTCAGCGTGGGCCTCAATGCGATCCAAAGAAGGCCTTCTCAGGTTAATCAAAAACACTGGATAGGACTGCTGCATGAAACATAAGTGTAACTCTGTGAGATGAATTCACACATCACCCAGAAGTTTCTTAGAAAGCGTCTTTCTAATTTTAATCTCAGGATATTTGCTTTGTCACCGTATGCTTCATTGCGTTCAGAAGTATCCCATTGCAGATTTCCAGAAAACTGTGTTAGCCAACTGAACACTGAAGAGAAACGTGTAACACTGTGAGTTGCATTCACCCATCGAAATGCGGTTTCTCAGAAGGATTCTTTCTGGTTTTGAGCTGAGGATATTTCCTTTTTTACCATAGACCTCAATGACTTCCCAAATCTCAGTATGCAGAACACTAGAAAACAGAGTTATTAAACTGTTCCCAGAAGGGAAGGGTGGAACTCTGTGTGATCAAGAGACACATTAGAAAGCAATCTCTCAGAAAGCTTCTCTCTAGTTCTTATCAGAGGATATTTCCTTTTCCACCATTGGCCCCTATGGGCACCCAAATCTCACTTTGCAGATTCCACGAAAAGAGTGTTAGCAAACTGCTTCGTGAGAACTAAGCTGTAACTCTGTGTGAGGAATTCACAGATCACAAAGAAGTTTTTCAGAAAGCTTCTCTCACGTTTTGAACTGCTGATATTTCCTTCATCAGCGTAGGCCTCAAGCGATCCAAAGAAGTCCTTCTCAGGATCCTCAAAAACAGTGGTAATGGACTGTTGCATGAAACATAAGTGTAACTCTGTGAGATGAATTCACACATCACCCAGAAGTTTCTAAGAAAGCTTCTTTCTAGTTTTCATCTGAGGGTATTTCCTTTATCACCATAAGCTTCATTGCGTTCAGAAGTATCCCATTGCAGATTTAGAGAAAACTGTGTTAACAAACTTAACAGTGAAGAGAAACGTGTAACACTGATAGTTGCATTCACACATCGAAATGCAGTTTCTCAGAAGGATTCTTTCCAGTTTTGATCGGAGGATATTTCCTTTTTCACCATAGCCCTCAATGAGCTCCCAAATCTCACTTTGCAGGACCCAAGATAACAGAGTTAGCAGACTGTTCCCAGAAGGGTGGGATGGAACTCTGTGTGATGGAGACACATACCAGAAAGCAATCTCTCAGAAAGCTTCTCTCTAGTTCTTATCTGAGGATATTTCCTTTTTCACCATGGGCCCATATGGGCTCCCAAATCTCAGTTTGCAGATGCCACCAAAAGAGTGTTAGCAAACTGCTTCCTGAGAGCTAAGCTGCTACTCTGTGAGAGTAATTCACAGAACACAAACAAGCTTCTCAGAAAGCTTCTCTCACGTTTTGAACTGCTGATATTTCCTTTATCAGCGTAGGCCTCAATGCGATCCAAAGAAGTCCCACTCAAGTTCCTCAGGAACAGTGGTAATGGACTGCTGCATGAAATATAAGTGAAACTCGGTGAGATGAATTCACACATCACCCAGAAGTTGCTAAGAAAGCTTCTTTCTAGTTTTCATCTGAGGATATTTCCTTTATCACCGTAAGCTTCATTGCGTTCAGAAGTATCCCATTGCAGATTTCCGGAAAACTGTGTTAACAAATTGAACACTGAAGAGAAATGTGTAACTCTCTGAGTTGCATTCACACATCGTAATGCAGTTTCGCAGAAGGCTTCTTTCCAGTTTTGATCTGAGGATATTTCCTTTTTCACCATAGCTCTCAATCAGCTCCAAAATCTCACTTTTCAGAACACAAGATAATAGAGTTAGCAAACTGTTCCCAGAGGGAAGGGTGGAACTCTGTGTGATGAAGACACACATCTCAAAGCAATCTCTCAGAAAATTTCGCTCTAGTTCTTGTCTGAGGATATTTCCTTTTTCACCATGGGCCCCTATGAGCTCCCAAATCTCACTTTGCAGATTCCACGAAAAGAGTGTTAGCAAACTGCTTCCTGAGAACTAAGCTGTAACTGTGTGAGAGGAATTCACAGATCACAAAAAAGTTTCTCAGAAAGCTTCTCTCACGTTTTGAAGTGATGATATTTCCTTTCTCAGGGTAGGCCTCAATGCGATCCAAAGAAGGCCTTCTCAGGTTCCTCAAAAACAGTGGTAATGGACTGCTGCATGAAACATAAGTGTAACTCTGTGATGTGAATTCACACATCACCCAGAAGTTTCTAAGAAAGCTTCATTCTAGTTTTCATCTGAGGATATTTCCTTTGTCACTGTAAGCTTCATTGCGTTCAGAAGTATCCCATTGCAGATTTCCAGAAAACTGTGTTAGCAAACTGAACACTGAAGAGAAACTTGTAACTCTGTGATTTGCATTCACACATCGAAATGCAGTTTCTCAGAAGGCTTCTTTCCGGGTTTTCATCTGAGGACATTTCCTTTTTCACCATAGAAACTCAATGAGCTCCCAATCTCACTTTGCAGAAGACAAGATAACAGATTTATCAAACTGTTCCCAGAAGGGAAGAGTGGAACTCTGTGTGATGAACACACACATCAGAGCGCAATCTCTCAGAAAACTTCTCTCTAGTTCTTATCTGAGGATATTTCATTTTTCACCATGGCCCCTATGAGCTCCCAAATCTCACTTTGCAGATTCCACGAAAAGAGTGTTAGCAAACTGCTTCCTGAGAACTAAGCTGTAACTGTGTGAGAGGAATTCACAGATCACAAAAAAGTTTCTCAGAAAGCTTCTCTCACGTTTTGAAGTGATGATATTTCCTTTCTCAGGGTAGGCCTCAATGCGATCCAAAGAAGGCCTTCTCAGTTTCCTCAAAAACAGTGGTAATGGACTGCTGCATGAAACATAAGTGTAACTCTGTGATATGAATTCACACATCACCCAGAGTTTCTAAGAAAGCTTCATTCTAGTTTTCATCTGAGGATATTTCCTTTGTCACTGTAAGCTTCATTGCGTTCAGAAGTATCCCATTGCAGATTTCCAGAAAACTGTGTTAGCAAACTGAACACTGAAGAGAAACTTGTAACTCTGTGATTTGCATTCACACATCGAAATGCAGTTTCTCAGAAGGCTTCTTTCCGGGTTTTCATCTGAGGACATTTCCTTTTTCACCATAGAAACTCAATGAGCTCCCAAATCTCACTTTGCAGAAGACAAGATAACAGATTTATCAAACTGTTCTCAGAAGGGAAGAGTGGAACTCTGTGTGATGAACACACACATCAGAGCGCAATCTCTCAGAAAACTTCTCTCTAGTTCTTATCTGAGGATATTTCATTTTTCACCATGGGCCCCTGTGAGCTTCCAAATCTCACTTTGCAGATTCCACGAAAAGAGTGTTAGCAAACTGCTTCCTGAGAACTAAGCTGTAACTCTGTGAGAGGGATTCACAGATCACAGAGAAGTTTCTCAGAAAGCTTCTCTCACGTTTTGAAGTGATGATATTTCCTTTCTCAGTGTAGGCCTCAATGCGATCCAAAGAAGGCCTTCTCAGTTTCCTCAAAAACAGTGGTAATGAACTGCTTCATGAAACATAAGTGTAACTTTGTGAGATGAATTCACACATCATCGAGAAGTTTCTAATAAAGCTTCTTTCTCCTTTTTAACTGATGATATTTCCTTTATCAACGTATGCCTCAATGCGATCCAAAGTAGCACTTCCCAGGTTCCTCGAAGACAGTGTGAATGGCCTGCTCCATGAAACATAAGTGTAGCTAGGCGAGATGAATTCACACATCACCAAGACGTTTCTAAGAAAGCTTCTTTCTAGTTTTCATCTGAGAATATTTCCTTTGTCACCGTAAGATTCATTGCGTTCAGCAGTATCCCATTGCAGATTTCCAGAAAACTGTGTTAGCAAACTGAACACTGAAGAGAAACGTGTAACTCTGTGAGTTGCATTCACACATCGAAATGCAGTTTCTCAGAAGGCTTCTTTCCAGTTTTGAGCTGAGGCTATTTCCTTTTTCACCATAGCCCTCAATGAGCTTCCAAATATCACTTTGCGGAACACAAGATAACAGAGTTAGCAACCTGTTCCCAGAAGGGAAGGGTGGAACTCTGTGTGATGAAGACACACATCAGAAAGCAATCTCTCAGAAAACTTCTCTCTAGTCCTTATCTGAGGATATTTCCTTTTTCACCATGAGCACCTATAGCCTCCCAAATCTCACTTTACAGATTCCACGAAAAGTGTGTTAGCAAACTGCTTCCTGAGAACTAAGCTGTAACTCTGTGAGAGGAATTCACAGATCACAAAGAAGTTTCTCAGATAGCTTCTCTCACGTTTTGAACTGATGATATTTCTTTCTCAGCGTAGGCCTCAATGCGATCCAAAGAAGTCCTTCTCAGTTCCCTGAAAAACAGTGGTAATGAACTGCCACATGAAACATAAGTGCAACTCTGTGAAATGAATTCACACATCACCCAGAAGTTTCTAAGAAAGCTTGTTTCTAGTTTTCATTTGAGGATATTTCCTTTCTCACCATAAGCTTCATTGCGTTCAGAAGTTTTCCATTGCAGATGTCCAGAAAACTGTGTTAGCAAACTGAACACTGAAGAGAAACGTGGAACTCTGTGAGTTGCCTTCACACATCGACATACAGTTTCTCAGAAGTTTTCTTTCCAGTTTTGATCTGAGGATATTTCCTTTTTCACCATAGCCCTCAATCAGGTCCCAAATCTCACTTTGCAGAACACAAGATAACAGAGTTAGCAAACTGTTCCCAGAAGGGAAGGGTGGAACGCTATGTGATGAAGTCACACATCAGACAGCAATCTCTCAGAAAGCTTCTCTCTAGTTATTATCGGAGGATATTTCCTTTGTCACCAGGGGCCCCTATGGGCTCCCAAATCTCAGTTTGCAGAACCCAAGATAACAGAGTTAGCAAACGGTTCCCAGAAGGGAACGATGGAACCCTCTGTGATGAAGACACACATCAGAAAGCAATCTCTCAGAAAGCTTCTCTCTACTTCTTATCTGAGGATATTTCCTTTTTCACCTTGGGCCCCTATAGACTCCCAAATCTCACTCTGCAGATTCCACGAAAAGAGTGTTAGCAAACTGCTTCCGGAGAACTAAGCAGTAACTCTGTGAGAGGAATTCACAGATCAGAAAGAAGTTTCTCAGAAAGTCTCTTTCACGTTTTGAACTGATGACATTTCCTTTCTCAGCGTAGGCCTCAATGCGACCACAGAAGTCCTTCTCAGGTTTCTCAGAAACAGTGGTAATGCACTACTTCATGAAAAATAAGTGTAACTCTGTGAGATGAATTCACACAACGCCCAGAAATTTCTATGAAAGCTTCTTTCTAGTTTTCATCTGAGGATATTTCCTTTCTCAACATAAACTTCATTGCGTGCAGAAGTATCCCATTGCAGCTTTCCAGAAAACTGTGTTAGCAAACTGAACACTGAAGAGAAACGTGTAACTCTGTGAGTTGCATTCACACATCGAAATGCAGTTTCTCTGAAGGCTTCTTTCCAGTTTTGAGCTGAGGCTATTTCCTTTTTCACCATAGCCCTCCCTGAACTCCCAAATATCACTTTGCGGAACACAAGATAACAGAGTTAGCAACCTATTCCCAGAAGGGAAGGGTGGAACTCTGTGTGATGAAGACACACATCAGAAAGCAATCTCTCAGAAAACTTCTCTCTAGTTCTTATCTGAGGATATTTCCTTTTTCACCATGAGCACCTATAGTCTCCAAAATCTCACTTTGCAGATCCCACGAAAAGTGTGTTAGCAAACTGCTTCCTGAGAACTAAGCTGTAACTCTGTGAGAGGAATTCACAGATCACAAAGAAGTTTCTCAGATAACTTCTCTCACGTTTTGAACTGATGATATTTCTTTCTCAGCGTAGGCCTCAATCCAATCCAAAGAAGTCGTTGTCAGGTTCCTGAAAAACACTGCTAATGGACTGCTGCATGAAACATGGGTTAAACTATGTGAGATGAATTCACACATCACCCAGAAGTTTCTAGAAAGCTTCTTTCTAGTTTTCATCTGAGGATATTTCCCCTGTCACCATAGGCTTCATTGCCCAGAGAAGTATCCCACTGCAGATTTCCAGAAAACAGTGTTAGCAAACTGAACACTGAAGAGACACGTGTAACTCTGTGAGTTGCATTCACACATCGAAATGCAGTTTCTCAGAAGGCTTCTTTTAAGTTTTGATCTCAGGATGTTTCCTTTTTCACCATAGCCGACAATCAGCTCCCAAATCTCACTTTACAGAACACAAGATAACAGAGTTAGCAAACTGTTCCAAGAAGGGAAGGGTGGAACTCTGTGTGATGAAGTCACACATCAGAAAGCAATCTCTCAGAAAGCTTCTCTCTAGTTCTTATCTGAGGATATTTCCTTTGTCACCAGCGTCCCCTATGGGCTCCCAAATCTCAGTTTCCAGAACACAAATGAGAGAGTTAGCAAACTGTTCGCAGAAGGGAAGGATTGAACTCTGGGTGACGAAGACACATATCAGAAAACAAAGAACTCTTATAAAGAACTCTTTCTCAGGTTCCTCAAAAACACTGGTAATGGACTGCTGCATGAAACATAAGTGTAACTCTGTGAGATGAATTCACACAACACACAGAAGTTTGTAAGAAAGCTTCTTTCTAGTTTTCATCTGAGGATATTTCCTTTGTCACCATAAGCTTCATTGTGTTCAGATGTATCCCAAGGCAGATTTCCAGGAAACTGTGTTAGCAAACTGAACACTGAAGAGAAACGTGGAACTCTGTCAGCTGAATTCACACATCGAAATGCAGTTTCTCAGAAGGTTTCTTTCCAGTTTTCAACTGAGGATATTTCCTTTTAGACCATAATCCTCAATCAGCTCCCAATCTCCCTTTGCAGAACACAAGATAACAGAGTTAGCAAACTGTTCCCAGAAGGGAAGGGTGGAACTCTGTGTGATGAAGACACACATCTGAAAGCCATCTCTCAGAAAGCTTCTCTCTAGTTCTTATCTGAGGATATTTCCTTTTTCACCATGGGCTCCTATGGGTTTCCAAATCTCACTTTGCAGATTCCACGAAAAGAGTGTTCGCAAACTGCTTCCTGAGAACTAAGCTGTAACTCTGTGAGAGGAATTCACAGATCACAAGGAAGTTTCTCAGAAAGCTTCTCTCACGTTCTGAACTGATGATATTTCCTTTCCCAATGTAGGCCTCAACGTGATCTAAAGAAGTCCTTCTCAGGTTCCTCAAAAGCAGCGATAATGGACTGCTGCATGAAACATAAGTGTAACTGTGTGAGATGAATTCACACATCACACAGAAGTTTCTAAGAAACCTTTTTCTAGTTTTCATCTGAGGATATTTCCTTGGTCACTGAAAGCTTCATTGCGATCAGAGGTATCGCATTGGAGATTTCAAAAAAACTGTGTTAGCAAACAGAACCCTGAAGAGAAACGTGTAACTCTGTGAGTTGCATTCACACACCGGCATTCAGTTTCTCAGGAGGTTTCTTTCCAGTTTTGATGTGAGGATATTTCCTTTTTTACCATAGCTCTCAATCAGCTCCCAAATCTCACTTTGCAGAACCCAAGATAACAGAGTTAGTAGACTGTTCCCAGAACGGAAGAGTGGATCTCTGTGTGATGAAGACAAACATCAGACAGCAATCTCTCAGAAAGCTTCTCTCTAGTTCTTATCTGAGGACATTTCCTTTTTCACCTTGGGCCCCTATGGGCTCCCAAATCTCACGGTGCACATTCCACGAAAAGAGTGTTAGCAAACTGCTTCCAGAGATCTAAGCTGGAACCCTGTGAGAGGAATTCACAGATCACAAAGAAGTTTCTCAGAAAGCTTCTCTCACGCTTTGAACTGATATTTCTTTATCAGCGTAGGCCTCAATGCGATCCAAAGAAGTCCTTCTCAGGTACCTCAAAAACAGTGGCAATATACTGCTGCATGAAACATAAGTGTAACTCTGTGAGATGAATTCACACATCATCCAGAAGTTTCTAAGAAAGCTTCTTTCTGGTTTTCATCTGAGGATATTTCCTTTGTCACCGTAAGCTTCATTGCGTTCAGAAGTATCCCATTGCAGATTTCCAGAAAACTGTGTTAGCCAACTGAACACTGAAGAGAAACGTGTAACTCTGTGAGTTGCATTCACACATCGACATTCAGTTTCTCAGAAGGCTTCTTTCCAGTTTTGATCTGAGGATATTTCCTTTTTCATCATAGCCGTCAGGGTGCTCCCAAATCTCACTTTGCAGAACCCAAGATAACATAGTTAGCAGACTGTTCCCACAAGGGAAGGGTGGATGTCTGTGTGATGAAGACACACATCAGAAAGAAATCTCTCAGAAAGCTTCTCTCTAGTTCTTATCTGAGGATATTTCCTTTTAAACCATGTGCCCCTATGGCCTCCCAAATCTGACTTTACTGATTCCAAGACAAGAGTGTTAGCAAACTGCTTCTTATGAACTATGCTGTAACTCTGTGAGAGGAATTCACAGATCACAAAGAACTTTCTAAGAAAGCTTCTCTCATGTTCTGAACTGATGATATCTCCTTTCCCAATGTAGGCCTCAATGTGATCTAAAGAAGTCCTTCTCAGGTTCCTCAAAATCAGCGATAATGGACTGCTGCATGAAACATAAGTGTAACTGTGTGAGATGAATTCACACATCACTCAGAAGTTTCTAAGAAAGCTTCTTTCTAGTTTTCATCTGAGGATATTTCCTTGGTCACCGAAAGCTTCATTGCGATCAGAAGTATCCCATTGCAGATTTCCAAAAAACTGTGTTAGCAAACTGAACACTGAAGAGAAACGTGTAACTCTGTGAGTTGCATTCACACACCGACATTCAGTTACTCAGGAGGTTTCCTTCCAGTTTTGATCTGAGGATATTTCCTTTTTCACCTTAGCCCTCAATCAGCTCCCAAATCTCACTGTGCAGAACAGAAGATCACAGAGTTGGCAGACTGTTTACAGAACGGAAGAGTGGATCTCTGTTTGATGAAGACAAACATCAGACAGCAATCTCTCAGAAAGCTTCTCTCTAGTTCTTATCAGAGGATATTTCCTTTTTCACCTTGGGCCCCTATGGGCTCCCAAATTTCACCTTGCAGATTCCACGAAAAGAGTGTTAGCAAACTGCTTCCTGAAAACTAAGCTGTAACTCTGTGAGAGGAATTCACAGATCACAAAGAAGTTTCTCAGAAAGCTTCTCTCACGTTTTGTACTGATGATATTTCCCTTATCAGCGTAGGCCTCAATGCGATCCAAAGAAGTCCTTCTCAGGTTCCTCAAAAACAGTGGTAATGCAATGCAGCATGAAACATAAGTGTAACTCTGTGAGATGAATTCACACATCATCCAGAAGTTTCTAAGAAAGCTTCTTTCTAGTTTTCATCAGAGGATATTTCCTTTGTCACCATAAGCTTCATTGCGTTCCGAAGTATCCCATTGCAGATTTCCAGAAAACTGTGTTAGCAAACTGAACACTGAAGAGAAATGTGTAACTCTGTGAGGTACATTCACACATTGAAATGCAGTTTCTCAGAAGGATTCTTTCTGGTTTTGATCTGAGGATATTCCTTTTTCACCGTAGCCCTCAATGAGCTCCCAAATCTCACTTTGCAGAAAACAAGATAACAGAGTTAGCAAACTGTTCCCAGAAGGAAAGGGTGGAACTTTGTGTGATGAAGATACACATCAGAAAGCAATCTCTCAGAAAGCTTCTCTCTATTCATTATCTGAGGATATTTCCATTTTCGCCATCGACCCCTATGGGCTCCCAAATATCACTTTGCAGATTCCACGAAAATAGTGTTAGCAAACTGCTTCCTGAGAACTAAGCTGTAATTCCATGAAAGGAATTCACAGATCACAAAGAAGTTTCTCAGAAAGCTTCTCTCACGTTTTGAACTGATGACATTTCCTTTAACAGCATAGGCCTCAATGCGATCCAAAGAAGTCCTTCCTAGGTTCCTCAAAAAAAGTGGTAATGGACTACTGCATGAAACATAAGTGTAACTCTGTGAGGTGAATTCAACATCACCCAGAAGTTTCTAAGAAAGCTTCTTTCTAGTTTTCATCTGAGGATATTTCCTTTGTCACCGTAAGCATCATTGCGTTCAGAAGTATCCCACTGCAGATTTCCAGAAAAATCTGTTAGCCAACTGAACACTGAAGAAAAACGTGTAACTCTGTGAGTTGCATTCACACATCGATATGCAGTTTCTCAGAAGGCTCCTTTCCAGTTTTGGTCTGAGGATATTTCCTCTTTCATCATAGCCCTCAATGAGCTACCAAATCTCACACTGAAAACTCAAGATAACAGATTTAGCAAAGTGTTCCCAGAAGGGAAGGGTGGAACTCTGAGTGATGAAGACACACATCAGAAAACAATCTCTCAAAAGCTTCTCTCTAGTACTTATCGGAGGATATTTCCTTTTTCACCATGGGCCCCTATGGGCTACCAAATCTCACTTTGCAGATTCGACGAAAAGTGTGTTAGCAAACTGCTTCGTGAGAACTAAGCTGTAACTCTGTGAATGGAATTCACAGATCACAAAGAAGGTTCTCAGAAAGATTCTCTCAAGTTTTGAACTGATGATATTTCCTTTCTCAGCGTAGGCCTCAATGCGATCCAAAGAAGTCCTTCACGGGTTCCTCAAAAAAAGTGATAATGGAATGCTGCATAACACATAAGTGTAACTCTGTGAGATGAATTCACACATCACCCAGAAGTTTCTAAGAAAGCTTCTTTCTAGTTTTCATCTGAGGATATTTCCTTTGTCACCGTAACCTTCATTGCGTTCAGAAGTATCCCATTTCAGATTTCCAGAAAACTGTGTTAGCAAAATGAACACTGAAGAGAAACGTGGAACTCTGTGAGTTGCATTCACACAGCGAAACGCAGTTTCTCAGAGGGCTTCTTTTCAGTTTTGATCTGAGGTTATTTCCTTTTTCACCATAGCCCTCAATCAGCTCCCAAATCTCACTTGGCAGACAACACGTTAACAGAGTTAGCAAACTGTTCCCAGAAGGGAATGATGGAACTCTCTGGTGAAGACACACATCAGAAAGCAAACTCTCAGAAACATTCTCTCTAGTTATTATTTGAGGCTATTTCCTTTTTCACCATGGGCCCCTATGGGCTCCCAAATCTCACTTTGTAGAACACAAGATAACAGAGTTTGCAAACTGTTCCCAGAAGGGAAGGGTGGAACTCTGTGTGATGAAGACACACATCAGAAAGCAATCTCTCAAACAGCTTCTCTCTAGTTCTTATCGGAGGATATTTCCTTTTTCACCATGGGCCCCTGTGGGCTCCCAAATCTCACTTTGCAGATTCCCCCAAAAGAGTGTTTGCAAACTGCTTCCTGAGGACTAAGCTGTAACTCTGTGAGAGGAATTCACAGATCACAAAGAAGTTGCTCAGAAAGCTTCTCTCACGTTTTAAACTGATGATATTTCCTTTCTCAGCATAGTCCTCAATGCGATCCAAAGAAGTCCTTCTCAGGTTCCTCAAAAACAGTGTAATGGACTGCTGCATGAAACACAAATGTAACGCTGTCAGATGAAATCACACACCACCCAGAAGTTTCTATGAAAGTTTCTTTCTAGTTTTCATCTGAGGATATTTGTTTTGTCACCGTAAGTCATGGCGTTCAGAAGTATCCCATTACAGGTTTAGAGAAAACTGTGTTAGCAAATTTAGCACTGAAGAAAAACGTGTAACACTGTCAGTTGCACTGACACATCGAAATGCAGTTTCTCAAAAGGAGTCTTTCCAGTTTTGATCTTAGGTTATTTCCTTTTTCTCCATAGCCCTCAATGACCTCCCAAATCTCACTTTGCAGAACCCAAGATAACAGAGTTAGAAGACTGTTACCAGAAGGGAAGGTTGGAACTCTGTGTCATGAAGACACACATCAGAAAGCAATCTCTCAGAAAGCTTCTCTCTAGTTCTTATCTGAGGATATTTCCTTTTTCACCATTTGCCTCTATGGGCTACAAAATCTCACTTTGCAGATTCCACGAAAAGAGTGTTAGCAAACTGCTTCCTGAGAACTAAGCTGTAACTCTGTGAGAGGAATTCACAGATCACAAAGAAGTTTCTCAGAAACCTTCTCTCACGTTTTGAACTGATGGTATTTCCTTTGTCATCGTAGGCCTCAATGCTATCCAAAGAAATCCTTCTCAGGTTCCTCAAAAACACTGGTAATGGACTGCTGCATGAAATTTAAGTGTAACTGTGTGAGATGAATTCACACATCACCCACAAGTTTCTAAGAGAGCTACTTTCTAGTTTTCATCTGAGGATATTTCCTTTGTCAGCGTAAGCATCATTGCGTTCAGAAGTTTTCCATTGCAGATTTCCAGAGAACTGTGTAAGCAAACTGAACACTGAAGAGAAACGTGTAACTCTGTGAGTTGCATTCACACATCGAAATGCAGTTTCTCAGAAGGATTCTTTCCAATTTGGATCTCAGGATATTTCCTTTTTCACCATTGCCCTCAAAGAGCTCCCAAATCTCACTTTGCAGAACACAAGATAACAGAGTTAGCAAACTGTTCCCAGAGGAATGGGTGGAACTCTGAGTGATGAAGACACACATCAGAAAGCAATCTCTCAAAAAGCTTCTCTCTAGCTCTTATCGGAGGATATTTCCTTCTTCACCATGGGCCCCTATGGGCTCCAAAATATCACTTTGCAGATTCCACGAAAAAAGTGTTAGCTAAGTGCTTCCTGAGAGCTAAGCTGTAACTCTGTGAGAGGAATTCAGAGATCACAGACACGTTTCTCAGAAAGCTTCTCTCACGCTTTGAACTGATGATATTTCCTGTCTCAGCGTAGGCCTCAATCCGATCCAAAGAAGTGCTTCTCAGTTCCTCAAAAACAGGGGTAATGGACTACTGCATGAAACACAAGTGTAACTCTGTGAGATGAATTCACCCATCATTCAGAAGTTTCTAAGAAAAGGTCTTTCTAATTTTCATCTGAGGATATTTCCTTTGTCACCGTAGGCTTCATAGCATTCAGAAGTATCCCATTGCAGATTTCCAGAAAACTGGGTTAGCAAACTGAACACTGAAGAGAAGCGTGTAACTCTGTGAGTTGCATTCACACATCGACATGCCATTTCTCAGAAGGCTTCTTTCCACTTTTGATCTGAGGATATTCCTTTTCCACCATAGTCCTCAATCTGTTCACAAATCTCACTTTGCAGAACAAAAGTTAACAGAGTTAGCAAACTGTCCCCAGAAGGCAAGGGTGGAATTTTGTGTGAGGAAGACACACATCAGAAAGCAATCTCTTAGAAAGCTTCTCTCTAGCTCTTATCTGAGGACATTTCCTTTTTGACCATGGGCCCCTATGGGATCCCAAATCTCACATTGCAGATTCCACGAAAAGAGTGTTAGCAAACTGCTTCCGGAGAACTAAGCTGTAACAGTGTGAGAGGAATTCACAGATCACAAAAAAGTTTCTCGTAAAGCTTCCCTCACGTTTTGAACTGATGATATTTCCTTTATCACCGTAGGCCTCAATGCGATCCAAGGAAGTCCTACTCATCTTCCTCAAATACAGTGGTAATGGATTCCTGCATGAAACATAAGTGTAACTCTGAGATGAATTCACACATCACCAAGAGGTTTCTAAAAAAGCTTCTTTCTAGTTTTCATCTGAGGATATTTCATTTGTCACCGTAAGCTTCATTGCGTTCAGAAGTATCCCATGGCAGATTTCCAGAAAACTGTGTTTGCCAATTGAACACTGAAGAGAAACGTGTAACTCTGTGAGTTGCATTCACACATCGAAATGCAGTTTCTCAGAAGGAGTCTTTCCAGTTTTGAGCTGAGGATATTCCTTTTTCACCGTAGCCCTCAATGAGCTCCCAAATGTCACTTTGCAGAACACAAGATAAAAGAGTTAGCAAACTGTTCCCAAAAGGGAAGGGGAAACTCTGTGTATTGAAGACACACATTAGAAAGCAATCTCTTAGAAAGCTTCTCTCTAGTTCTGATCTGAGGATAATTCCTTTTTAACTATGGGCCCCTATAGGCTCCCAAATCTCACTTTGCAGATTCCATGAAAACAGTGTTAGCAAACTGCTTCCTGAGAACTAAGCTGTAACTCTGTGAAAGGAATTCACAGATAACAAAGAAGTTTCTCCGAAAGCTTCTCTTACGTTTTGTACTGATGATATTTCCTTTCTCATTGTAGGCCTCTATGCGATCTAAAGAAGTCCTTCTCAGTTTCGTCAAAAACAGTGGTAATGGACTGCTGCATGAAACATAAGTTTTACTCTGCTAGATGAATTCAAACATCACTCAGAAGTTTCTAAGAAAGCTTCTTTCTAGTTTTCATCTGAGAATATTTCCTTTGTCACCGTGAGCTTCATTGCGTTCAGCAGTATCCCATTGCAGATTTCCAGAAAACTGTGTTAGCAAACTGAACACTGAAGAGAAACGTGGAACTCTGTGAGTTGCATTCACACATCGACATGCAGTTTCTCAGAAGGCTTCTTTCCAGGTTTGATCTGCGGATATGTCCTTTTTCACCATAGCCTCAATCAGCTCCCAAATCTCCCTTTGCAGAACCCAAGATAACAGAGTTATTAAACTGTTCCCAGAAGGGAAGGGTGGAACTCTGTGTGATGAAGACACACATCAGAAAGCAATCTCTCAGAAAATTTCTCTCTAGTTCTTATTTGAGGATATTTCCTTTTTCACCATGAGCACCTATAGTCTCCCAAATCTCACTTTGCAGATTCCACGAAAAGAGTGTTAGCAAACTGCTTCCTGAGAACTAAGCTGTAACTCTGTGAGATGAATTCACAGATGACAAACAAGTTTCTCAGATAGCTTCTCTCACGTTTTGAACTGATGATATTTCTTTCTCAGCGTAGGCCTCTATGCGATCCAAAGAAGTCCTTCTCAGGTCCCTGAAAAACAGTGGTAATGACCTGCCGCATGAAACATAAGTGCAACTCTGTGAAATGAATTCACACATCACCCAGAAGTTTCTAAGAAAGCTTCTTTCTAGTTTTCATTTGAGGATATTTCCTTTCTCACCGTAAGCTTCATTGCGTTCAGAAGTTTTCCATTGCAGATGTCCAGAAAACTGTGTTAGCAAACTGAACACTGAAGAGAAACGTGGAACTCTGTGAGTTGCCTTCACACATCGACATGCAGTTTCTCAGAAGGTTTCTTTCCAGTTTTCATCTGAGGATATTCCTTTTTCACCATAGCCCTCAATCAGGTCCCAAATCTCACTTGCAGAACACAAGATAACAGAGTTAGCAAACTGTTCCCTGAAGGGAAGGGTGGAACGCATGTGATGAAGTCACACATCAGACAGCAATCTCTCAGAAAGCTTCTCTCTAGTTATTATCTGAGGATATTGCTTTTTCACCAGGGGCCCTATGGCTCCCAAATCTCAGTTTGCAGAACCCAGATAACAGAGTTAGCAAACGGTTCCCAGAAGGGAACGGTGGAACCCTCTGTGATGAAGACACACATCAGAAAGCAATCTCTCAGAAAGCTTCTCTCTAGTTCTTATCTGAGGATATTTCCTTTTTCACCATGGGCCCCTATAGACTCCAAAATCTCACTTTGCAGATTCCACGAAAAGAGTGTTAGCAAACTGCTTCCGGAGAACTAAGCTGTAACTCTGTGAGAGGAATTCACAGATCAGAAAGAAGTTTCTCAGAAAGCCTCTTTCACGATTGAACTGATGATATTTCCTTTCTCAGCGTAGGCCTCAATGCGATCCACAGAAGTCCTTCTCAGGTTTCTCAAAAACAGTGGTAATGCACGACTTCATAAAACATAAGTGTAACTCTGTGAGATGAATTCACACAACGCCCGGAAATTAATATGAAAGCTTCTTTCTCGTTTTCATCTGAGGATATTTCCTTTCTCAGCGTAAACTTCCTTGCGTTCAGAAGTATCCCACTGCAGATTTCCAGACAATTGTGATAGCAAACTGAACACTGAAGAGAAACGTGTAACTCTGTCAGCTGCATTCACACATCGAAATACAGTTCTCAGAAGGCTTCTTTGCAGTTTTGATCTGAGATTATTTCTTTTTCAAAATTGCCCTCATGAGCTCCCAAATCTCACTTTGCAGAACACAAGATAACAGAGTTAGCAAACTGTTCCAGAAGGAAAGGCTGGAACTCTGTGTGATGAAATCACACATCAGAAAGCAATCTCTCAGAAAGCTTCTCTCTAGCTTATCTGAGGATATTTCCTTCTTCACCACGGGCCCTATGGGCTCCCAAATCTCACTATGCCATTCACCAAAAGAGTGTTAGCAAACTGCTTCCTGAGAACTAAGGTCAACTCTGTGAGGGAATTCACAGATCACAAAGAAGTTTCTCAGAAAGCTTCTCTCACGTTTTGAACTGATGATATTTCCTTTCTCAGCGTAGGCCTCAATGGATGGAAAGAAGTCCTTCTCAGGTTCATCAAAAACAGTGGAAATGGACTGCTGCATGAAACATAAGTGTAAGTCTGTGAGATCAATTCATACATCACCAGAAGTTTCTAAGAAAGCTTCTTTCTAGTTTTCATCTGAGGATATTTCTTTGTCACCGTAAGCTTCATTGCGTTCAGAAGTATCCCATTGCAGATTTCCAGAAAACTGTGTTAGCAAACTGAACACTGAAGAGAAAGGTGTAACACTGTGAGTTGAATTCACACATCCCAATGCAGTTTCTCAGAAGGATTCTTTCTGGTTTTGAGCTGAGGATATTTCTTTTTTACCATAGACCTCAATGAGTTCCCAAATCTCACTATGCAGAACACTAGATAACAGAGTTAGCAAACTGTTCCCAGAAGGGAAGGGTGGAACTCTGTGTGATCAAGAGACACATCAGAAAGCAATCTGTCAGAAAGCATCTCTCTAGTTCTTATCTGAGGATATTTCCTTTTCCACCACAGGCCCCTATGGAATCCCAAATCTCACTTTGCCTATTCCACCAAAAGAGTGTTAGCAAACTGCTTCCTGAAAACTAAGCAGTAACTCTGTGAGAGGAATTCACTGATCACAAAGAAGTTTCTCAGAAAGCTTCTCTCACGTTTTGAACTGATGATATTTCCTTTCTCAGCGTAGGTCTCAATGCGATCCAAAGAAGTCCTTCTCAGGTTCCTCAAAAACAGTGGTAATGGACTGCTGCATGAAACATAAGTGTAACTGTCTGAGATGAATTCACACAACACCCAGAAGTTTCTACGAAAGCTTCTTTGTAGTTTTCAGCTGAGGATATTTCCTTTGTCACCGTAAGCTTCATTGCGTTCAGATGTATCCCATTGCAGATTTCCAGACAACTGTGTTAGCAAACTGAACACTGAAGAGAAACGTGTAACTCTGTCAGCTGCATTCACACATCGAAATGCAGCTTCTCAGAAGGCTTCTTTGCAGTTTTGATCTGAAGATTTTTCCTTTTTCAAAATTGCCCTCAATGAACTGCCAAATCTCACTTTGCACAACACAAGATAACAGAGTTAGCAAACTGTTCCCAGAAGGAAAGGCTGGAATTCTGTGTGATGAAGTCACACATTAGAAAGCAATCTCTCATAAAACTTCTCTCTAGTTCGTATCTGAGGATATTTCCTTATTCACCATGGGGCTCTATGGGCTCCCAAATCTCACTTTGCAGAACACTAGATAACAGAATTAACAAACTGTTCCCAGAAGGGAAGAGTGGAACTCTGTGTGATGAAGACACACATCAGAAAGCAATCTCTCAGAAAGCTTCTTTCTAGTTTTCATCTGAGGATATTTCTTTTGTCACTGTAAGCTTCATTGCGTTCAGAAGTATCCCATGGCAGATTTCCAGAAAACTGTGTTTGCCAATTGAACACTGAAGAGAAACGTGTAACTCTGTGAGTTGCATTCACACATCGAAATGCAGTTTCTCAGAAGGATTCTTTCCAGTTTTGAGCTGAGGATATTTCCTTTTTCACCAGAGCCCTCAATGAGCTTACAAATCTCCCTTTACAGAACACAAGATAACAGAGTTAGCAAACTGTTCCGAGAAGGGAAGGGTGGAACTCTGTGTGATGAAGACACATCAGAAAGCAATCTCTCAGAAAGCTTCTCTCTAGTTACTATCGGAGGATATTTCCTTTTTCACAATGGGCTCATATGGGCTCACAAATCTCACTTTGCAGATTCCACGAAAAGAGTGCTAGCAAACTTCTTCCTGAGAACTAAGCTGTAAATCGGTGAGAGGTATTCACAGATAAGAAAGAAGTTTCTCAGAAAGCTTCTCACACATTTTCAACTGCTGATATTTCCTTTGTCAGCGTAGGCCTCAATGTGATCCAAAGAGGTCCTTCTCAGGTCCTCACAAACAGTGGTAATGGACGGCTGCATGAAACATAAGTATAAATCTGTGAGATGAATTCACACATCACCCAGAAGTTTCTAAGAAAGCTTCTTTCTAGTTTTCATCTGAGGATATTTCCTTTGTCACCGTAAGCTTCATTGCGTTCAGAAGTATCCCATTGCAGATTTCCAGAAAACTGTGTTAGCAAACTGAACATTGAAGAGAAACGTGTAACTCTGTGAGTTGCATTCACACATCGAAATGCAGTTTCTCAGAAGGCTTCTTTCCAGTTTTGGTCTGAGGATATTGCCTATTTCACCATAGCCCTCAATGACCTCCCAAATCTCATTTTGCAGAACACAAGTTAACAGAGTTAGCAGACTGTTCCCAGAAGGATAGGGTGGAACTCTGTGTGATGAAGACACACATCAGAAAGCATTCTCTCAGAAAGCTTCTCTCTAGTTCTCATCTGAGGATATTTCCTTTTTCACCATGGGCCCCTATGGGCTCCCAAATCTCACTTTGCAGATTCCACGAAAAGAGGGTTAGCAAATTGATACCTGAGAACTAAGCTGTAACTCTGTGAGAGGAATTCACAGATCACAGAGAAGTTTCACAGGAAGCTTCTCTCACGTTTTGAACTGATGATATTTCCTTTTCAGCGTAGGCCACAATGCGATCCAAAGAAGTCCTTCTCTGATTCCTCAAAAACCGTGGTTGGACTGGCATGAGCAACATAAGTGTAACTCTGTGAGATGAATTCACACATCACCCAGAAGTTTCTAAGAAAGTTTCTTTCTAGTTTTCACCTGAGGATATTTCCTTTGTCACCGTAAGCTTCATTGCCTTCAGAAGTATCCCACTGCAGATTTCCAGAAAACTGTGTTAGCAAACTGAACACTCAAGAGAAACGTGTAACTCTGTGAGTTGCATTCACACATCGACATGCAGTTTCTCAGAAGGCTTCTTTCCAGTTTTGATCTGAGGATATTCCTTTTTCACCGTAGCCCTCAATGAGCTCTCAAATGTCACTTTGCAGAACACAAGATAAAAGAGTTAGCTAACTGTTCCAGAAGGGAAGGGTGAAACTCTGTGTATGAAGACACACATTAGAAAGCAATCTCTTAGAAAGCTTCTCTCTAGTTCTGATCTGAGGATAATTCCTTTTTCACTATGGGCCCCTATAGGCTCCCAAATCTCACTTTGCAGATTCCATGAAAACAGTGTTAGCAAACTGCTTCCTGAGAACTAAGCTGTAACTCTGTGAAAGGAATTCACAGATTACAAAGAAATTTCTCCGAAAGCTTCTCTTACGTTTTGAACTGATGATATTTCCTTTCTCATTGTAGGCCTCTATGCGATCTAAAGAAGTCCTTCTCAGTTTCGTCAAAAACAGTGGTAATGGACTGCTGCATGAAACATAAGTGTTACTCTGCTAGATGAATTCACACATCACTCAGAAGTTTCTAAGAAAGCTTCTTTCTAGTTTTCATCTGAGAATATTTCCTTTGTCACCGTAAGCTTCATTGCGTTCAGCAGTATCCCATTGCAGATTTCCAGAAAACTGTGTTAGCAAACTGAACACTGAAGAGAAACGTGTAACTCTGTGAGTTGCATTCACACATCGAAATGCAGTTTCTCAGAAGGCTTCTTTCCAGTTTTGAGCTGAGGTTATTTCCTTTTTCACCATAGCCCTCAATGAGCTCCCAAATATCACTTTGCGGAACACAAGATAACAGAGTTAGCAACCTGTTCCCAGAAGGGAAGGGTGGAACTCTGTGTGATGAAGACACACATCAGAAAGCAATCTCTCAGAAAACTTCTCTCTAGTCCTTATCTGAGGATATTTCCTTTTTCAACATGAGCACCTATAGTCTCCAATATCTCACTTTGCAGATTCCACGAAAAGTGTGTTAGCAAACTGCTTCCTGAGAACTAAGCTGTAACTCTGTGAGAGGAATTCACAGATCACAAAGAAGTTTCTCAGATAGCTTCTCTCACGTTTTGAACTGATGATATTTCTTTCTCAGCGTAGGCCTCTATGCGATCCAAAGAAGTCCTTCTGAGGTCCCTGAAAAACAGTGGTAATGAACTGGCGCATGAAACATAAGTGCAACTCTGTGAAATGAATTCACACATCACCCAGAAGTTTCTATGAAAGCTTCTTTCTAGTTTTCATTTGAGGATATTTCCTTTCTCACCATAAGCTTCATTGCGTTCAGAAGTTTTCCATTGCAGATGTCCAGAAAACTGTGTTAGCTAACTGAACACTGAAGAGAAACGTGGAACTATGTGAGTTGCATTCACACATCGACATGCAGTTTCTCAGAAGGTTTCTTTCCAGTTTTGATCTGAGGACATTTCCTTTTTCACCATAGCCCTCAATCAGGTCACAAATCTCACTTTGCAGAACACAAGATAACAGAGTTAGCAAACTGTTCCAGAAGGGAAGGGTGGAACGCTATGTGATGAAGTCACACATCAGACAGCAATCTCTCAGAAAGCTTCTCTCTAGTTATTATCTGAGGATATTTGCTTTTTCACCAGGGGCCCCTATGGGCTCCCAAATCTCAGTTTGCAGAACCCAAGATAACAGAGTTAGCAAACGGTTCCCAGAAGGGAACGGTGGAACCCTCTGTGATGAAGACACACATCAGAAAGCAATCTCTCAGAAAGCTTCTCTCTAGTTCTTATCTGAGGATATTTCCTTTTTCACCATGGGCCCCTATAGACTCCGAAATCTCACTTTGCAGATTCCACGAAAAGAGTGTTAGCAAACTGCTTCCGGAAAACTAAGCAGTAACTCTGTGAGAGGAATTCACAGATCAGAAAGAAGTTTCTCCGAAAGCCTCTTTCACGTTTTGAACTGATGATATTTCCTTTCTCAGCGTAGGTCTCAATGCGATCCACAGAAGTCCTTCTCAGGTTTCTCAAAAACAGTGGTAATGCACTGCTTCATGAAAGATAAGTGTAACGCTGTGAGATGAATTCACACAACGCCCAGAAATTTCTATGAAAGCTTCTTTCTAGTTTTCATCTGAGGATATTTCCTTTCTCAGCGTAAACTTCATTGCGTTCAGAAGTATCCCACTGCAGATTTCCAGACAACTGTGATAGCAAACTGAACACTGAATAGAAACGTGTAACTCTGTCAGCTGCATTCACACATCGAAATGCAGTTTCTCAGAAGGCTTCTTTGCAGTTTTGATCTGAGATTATTTCCTTTTTCAAAATTGCCCTCATGAGCTCCCAAATCTCACTTTGCAGAACACAAGATGACAGAGTTAGCAAACTGTTCCCAGAAGGAAAGGGTGGAATTCTGTGTGATGAAATCACACATCAGAAAGCAATCTCTCAGAAAGCTTCTCTCTAGTTCTTATCTGAGGATATTTCATTTTTCACCATGGGCCCCTATGAGCTCCCAAATATCACTTTGCAGATTCCACGAAAAGAGTGTTAGCACACTGCTTCCTGAGAATTAAGCTGTAACTCTCTGAGGAGAATTCACAGATCACAAAGAAGTTTCTCAGAAAGCTTCTCTCATGTTTTGAACTGATGATATTTCCTTTCTCAGCTTAGGCCTCAATGGGATGGAAAGAAGTCCTTCTCAGGTTCATCAAAAACAGTGGAAATGGACTGCTGCATGAAACATAAGTGTAAGTCTGTGAGATCAATTCATCTATCACCCAGAAGTTTCTAAGAAAGCTTCTTTCTAGTTTTCATCTGAGGATATTTCTTTGTCACCGTAAGCTTCATTGCGTTCAGAAGTATCCCATTGCAGATCTCCAGAAAACTGTGTTAGCAAACTGAACACTGAAGAGAAAGGTGTAACACTGTGAGTTGAATTCACACATCCCAATGCAGTTTCTCAGAAGGATTCTTTCTGGTTTTGAGCTGAGGATATATCATTTTTACCATACACCTCAAAGAGTTCCCAAATCTCACCATGCAGAACGATAGATAACAGAGTTAGCAAACTGTTCCCAGAAGGGAAGGGTGGAACTCTGTGTGATCAAGAGACTCATCAAGAAGCAATCTGTCAGAAAGCTTCTCTCTAGTTCTTATCTGAGGATATTTCCTTTTCCACCACAGGCCCCTATGGAATCCCAAATCTCACTTTGCCTATTCCACCAAAAGAGTGTTAGCAAACTGCTTCCTGAAAACTAAGCAGTAACTCTGTGAGAGGAATTCACTGATCACAAAGAAGTTTCTCAGAAAGCTTCTCTCACGTTTTGAACTGATGATATTTCCTTTCTCAGCATAGGCCTCAATGCGATCCAAAGAAGTCCTTCTCAGGTTCCTGAAAAACAGTGGTAATGGACTGCTGCATGAAACATAAGTGTAACTCTGTGAGATGAATTCACACAACACCCAGAAGTTTCTACGAAAGCTTCTTTGTAGTTTTCAGCTGAGGATATTTCCTTTGTCACCGTAAGCTTCATTGCGTTCAGATGTATCCCATTGCAGATTTCCAGACCACTGTGTTAGCAAACTGAACACTGAAGAGAAACGTGTAACTCTGTCAGCTGCATTCACACATCGAGATGCAGCTTCTCAGAAGGCTTCTTTGCAGTTTTGATCTGAAGATATTTCCTTTTTCAAAATTGCCCTCAATGAACTGCCAAATCTCACTTTGCACAACACAAGATAACAGAGTTAGCAAACTGTTCCCAGAAGGAAAGGCTGGAACTCTGTGTGATGAAGTCACACATTAGAAAGCAATCTCTCATAAAACTTCTCTCTAGTTCGTATCTGAGGTTATTTCCTTTTTCACCATGGGGCTCTATGGGCTCCCAAATCTCACTTTGCAGAACACTAGATAACAGAATTAGCAAACTGTTCCCAGAAGGGAAGAGTGGATCTCTGTGTGATGAAGACACACATCAGAAAGCAATCTCTCAGAAAGTTTCTTTCTAGTTTTCATCTGAGGATATTTCTTTTGTCACTGTAAGCTTCATTGCGTTCACAAGTATCCCATTGCAGATTTCCAGAAAACTGTGTTAGGAAACTGAACACTGAAGAGAAACATGAAACTCTGTGAATTGCATTCAACCATCGAAATACAGTTTCTCAGAAGGCTTCTTTCCACTTTTGATCTGAGGATATTTCCTTTTTCACCAGAGCCCTCAAGAAGCTCTCAAAACTGACTTTGCAGAACCCAAGATAACCGAGTTACCAAACGGTTCCCAGAAGGGAAGGGTGGAACTCTGTGTGATGAAGACACACATCTCAAAGCAATCTCTCAGAAATCTTCTCTCCAGTTCTTATCTGAGGATATTTCCTTTTTCACCATGGGCCGCTATGGGCTCCCAAATCTCACTTTGCAGATTCCACCAAAAGAGGGTTAGCATACTTCTTCCTGAGAACTAAGCTGTAACTGTGTGAGAGGAATTCACAGATCACAAAGGAGTTTCTCAGAAAGCTTCTCTCACGTTTTGAACTGATGATATTTCCTTTCTCAGCATAGGCGTCTATGCGATCCAAACAAGTCTTTCTCAGATTCCTCAAAAACAGTGGTAATGGACTGCTGCATGAAACATAAATGTAACTCTGCGAGAAGAATTCACACATCACCCAGAAGTTTCTAAGAAAGCTTCTTTCTGGTTTTCATCTGATAATATTTCCTTTGACACCCTAAGCTTCATAGCGTTCAGAAGTATTCCATTGCAGATTTCCAGAAATCTGTGTTAGAAAACTGAACACTGAAGAGAAACGTGTAACTCTGTGAGTTGCATTCACACATCGACATTCAGTTTCTCAGAAAGATTCTTTCCAGTTTTGATCTCAGGATATTTCCTTTTTCACCATAGTCCTCAATGAGCTCCCAAATATCACTTTGCAGAACCTAAGATAACAGAGTTAGCAGACTGTTCCCAAAAGGGAAGGGTGGAACGCTGTGTGATGAAGACACACATCAGAAAGCAATCTCTCAGAAAGCTTCTCTCCAGTTATTATCTGACGATATTTCCTTTTTCTTTCTTTTTTTTTTTTTTTTTTTGTATTTTTTAGTAGAGACGGGGTTTCACCGTGTTAGCCAGGATGGTCTCGATCTCCTGACCTCGTGATCCGCCCGCCTCGGCCTCCCAAAGTGCTGGGATTACAGGCTTGAGCCACCGCGCCCGGCCGATATTTCCTTTTTCACCATGGGCCCCTACTGGTTCCCAAATGTCACTTTGCAGTCTCCACGAAAAGAGTGTTAGCAAAATGCTTCCTGAGAACTAAGCTGTAACTCTGTCAGCGGAATTCACAGATCACAAAGAAGTTTCTCAGAAAGCTTCTCTGACGTTTTCAACTGATGATATTTCCTTTCTCAGAGTAGGCCTCAATGCGATCCAAAGAAGTGCTGCTCAGGTTCCTCAAAAACAGTTGTAATGGACTCCTGGATGAAACATAAGTGTAACTCTGTGAGAGGAATTCACAGATCACAGCCAAGTTTCTAAGAAAGCTTCTTTCTAGTTTTCATCTGAGGATATTTCGTTTGTCACCGTAAGGTTCATTGCGCTCAGAAGTACCCAATTGCATATTTCCAAAACACTGTGTTAGCATACTGAACACTGAAGAGAAACGTGTAACTCTGTGAGATGCATTCACATATCAAAATGCCGTTTCTCAGAAGGATTCTTTCCAGTTTTGATCTGAGGATATTTCCTTTTTCACCATAGCCTTCAATGAGTTCCCAAAACTCACTTTGCAGAACACAAGATGACAGAGGTAGCAAACTATTCCCAAAAGGGAAGGGTGGAACTCTGTGTGATTAAGACAGACATCAGAAAGCAATCTCTCAGAAAGCTTCTCTCCAGTTATTATCGGAGAATATTTCCTTTTCACCATCGGCCCGTGTGACTCCCAAATCTCACTTTGCAGATTCCACGAAAAGAATGTTAGCAAACTGCTTCCTGAGAACTAACCTGTAACTCTGTGAGAGGTATTCACAGATCACAAAGAAGTTTCTCAGAAAGCTTCTCTCACGTTTTGAACTGATGATATTTCCTTTCTCAGCGTAGGCCTCAATGCGATGCAAAGGAGTCCTTCTCAGGTTCCTCAAAAACACTGGTAATGACTGCTGCATGAAACATAAGTGTAACTCTGTGAAATAAATTCACACATCACCCAGAAGTTTCTAAGAAACCTTGTTTCTAGTTTTCATCTGAGGATATTTCCTTTGTCACCGTAAGCTTCATTGCGTTCAGTAGTATCCCATTGTAGTTTTCCAGAAAACTGTGTTAGCAAACTGAACACTGAAGAGAAACGTGTATCTCTGTGAGTTGCATTCACACAACGTAATGCAGTTTCCCAGTTGGCTTCTTTCCAGTCTTGATCTGAGGATATTTCCTTCTTCACCATCGCCCTCAATCACCTCCCAAATCTCACTTTGCAGAACACAAGATAACAGAGTTAGCAAACTGTTACCAGAAGGGAAGGGTGGAACTCTGTGTGATGAAGACACACATCAGAAAGCATCTCTCAGAAATTACCTCTAGTTCTTATCGGAGGACATTTCCTTTTTCACCATGGGCATTATGGGCACCCAAATCTCTTTGCAGATTCCACGAAAAGAGTGTTAGCAAACTGTTTCCTGAGAACTGAGCTGTAACTCTGTGAGAGGAATTCACAGATCACAAAGAATTTTCTCAGAAAGCTTCTCTCCGTTTTGAACTGCTGATATTTCCTTTATCAGCGTAGGCCTTAATGTGATCCAAAGAAATCCTTCTCAGGTTCCTCAAAAACAGTGGTAATGGACTGCTGCATGAAACATAAGTGTAACTCTGTGAGATAAATTCACACATCACCCAGAAGATTCTAAGAAAGCATCTTTCTAGTTTTCAGCTGAGGATATTTCCTTTGTCACCGTAAGCTTCATCGCGTTCTGAAGTATCCCATTGCAGATTTCCAGAAAACTGTCTTAGCAAACTGAACACCGAAGAGAAACGTGTAACTCTGTGAGTTGCATTCACACATCGACATGCCGTTTCTCAGAAGGCTTCTTTCCAGTTTTCATCTGAGGATATTTCCTTTTTCACCATAGCCCTCAATGAGGTCCTAAATCTCACTTTGCAGAACAGAAGATAACAGAGTTAGCAAACTGTTCCCAGAAGGGAAGGGTGGAACTCTGTGTAATGAAGACACACATCAGAAAGCAATCGCTCAGAAAGCTTCTTTCTAGTGATTATCTGAGTCTATTTCCTTTTTCATCCTGGGCCCTAAGGACTCCAAATCTCACTTTGGAGATTCCACGAAAAGAGTGTAGCAAACTGCTTCCTGAGAACTATGCTGTAACTCTGTGTGAGGAATTTACAGATGACAAAGAAGTTTCTCAGAAAGCTTCTCTCACGTTTGGAACTGATGATATTTCCTTTATCAGCGTAGGCCTCAATGCTAAACAAGGAAGTACTTATCAGGTTCCTTAAAAACAATGGTAATGCACTGCCGCATGAAACATAAGTGTAACTCTGTGAGATTAATTTACACATCACCCAGATGTTTCTAAGAAAGCTTTTTTCTAGTTTTCATCTGAGGATATTTCCTTTGTCATCGTAAGCTTCGTAGCGTTCAGAAATATCCCTTTGCAGACTTCCAGAAAACTGTGTTAGGAAACTGAACACTGAAGAGAAACGTATAACTCTATAAGTTGCATTCACACATCGACACGCAGTTTCTCAGAAGGCTTCTTTCCAGTTTTGATCTGAGGATATTTCCTTTTTCACCATAGCTCTCAATCAACTCCCAAATCTCACTTTGCAGAACACAAGATAACAGAGTTAGCAAACTGTTCCGAGAAGGGAAGGGTGAAACTCTGTGTGATGAAGACACACATCAGAAAGCAATCTCTCAGAAAGCTTCTCTCCAGTTACTTTCGGAGGATATTTCCTTTTTCACCATGGGCCCCTATGGAGTCCCAAATGTCACTTTGCAGATTCCACGAAAAGAGTGTTAGAAAACTGCTTCCTGAAAACTAAGCTCTAACTCTGTGAGAGGAATTACCAAATCACAAAGAAGTTTCTAAGAGAACTTTTCTCACGTTTTGAACTGGTGATATTTCCTTTCTCAACGTAGGCCTCTATGCGATCCAAAGAAGACCTTCTCAGGTTCCTCAAAAACAGTGGTAATGGATTGCTGCATGAAACATAAGTGTAACTCTGTAAGATGAATTCACACATCACCCAGAATTTTTAAGAAAGCTTCTTTCTAGTTTTCATCTGAGGATATTTCCTTTGTCATGGTAAGCTTCACAGCATTCAGAAGTACCCCATTGCAGATTTCCAGAAAACTGTGTTAGCAAACTGAACACTGAAGAGAAACTTGGAACTCTGTGAGTTGCATTCACACATCGACATGCAGTTTCTCAGAAGGCTTCTTTCCAGTTTTCATCTGAGGATATTTTCTTTTTCACCATAGCCCTCAATGAGCTTCCAAATCTCACTTTGAACAACACAAGATAACAGAGTTAGCAAACTGTACCCAGAAGGGGAAGGTGGAACTCTGTGTGATGAAGACACACATCAGAAAGCAATCTCTCAGAAAGCTTCTCTGTAATTCTTATCTGAGGATATTTCCTTTTTCACCATGGGCCCATAAGGGCTCCGAAATCACACTTTGCAGATTCCACGAAAAGAGTGTTAGCAAACGGCAACCTGAGAACTAAGCTGTAACTCTGTGAGAGGATTTCACAGATCACAAAGAAGTTTCTCAGAAAGCTTCTCTCACGTTTTGAACTGATGATATTTCCTATATCATTGTAGGCCTCAATGTGATCCAAAGAAGTCCTTCTCAGGTTCCTCAAAAACAGTGGTAATGGACTGCTGCTTGAAACATACGTGTAACTCTGTGAGATGAATTCAAACAACACTCAGAAGTTTCTAAGAAAGCCTGTTTCTACTTTTCATCTGAGGATATTTCTTTTGTCACCGTGAGCTTCATTGCGTTCAGAAGTATCCCATGGCAGATTTCCCGAAAACTGTGTTAGCTAACTGAACACTGAAGAGAAACGTGTAACACTGTGAGTTGCATTCACGCATCGACATTCAGTTTCTCAGAATGCTTCTTTCCATTTTTGATCTAAGGATAATTCCTCTTTCACCATAGCCCTCGATGAGCTCCAAAATCTCACTTTGCAGAACACAAGATAACAGAGTTGGCAAACTGTTCCCAGAATGGAAGGGTGGAACTCTGTGTGATGAAGACACACATCAGAAAGCAATCTGTCAGAAAGCTTCTCTCAAGTTCTTATCTGAGGATATTTCCTTTTTCACCATGGACCCCTATTGGCTCCCAATTCTCACTTTGCAGATTCCACGAAAAGAGCATTAGCAAACTGCTCCTGAGAACTAAGCTGTAACTCTGTGAGAGGAATTCACAGATCACAAAGGAATTTCTCAGAAATCTTCTGTCACGTTTCCAACTGATGATATTTGCTTTCTCACCGTAGGCCTCAATGTGATCCAAAGAATTCCTACTCAGGTTCCTGAAAAATAGTGGTAATGGACTGCTGCAAGAAACATAAGTGTAACACTGTGAGATGAATTCACACATCACACAGAAGTTTCTAAGAAAGCTTCTTTCTACTTTTCATCTGAGGTTATTTCCTTTATCACCGTAAGCTTCATTGCGTTCAGAAGTCTCCCATTGCAGATTTCCAGAAAACTGTGTTAGCCAATTGAACACTGAAGAGAAATGTGTACCTCTATGAGTTGCATTCACACATCGAAATGCAGTTTCTCAGCTGGCTTCTATAAAGTTTTGATCTGAGGATATTTCCTTTTTCACCATAGTCCTCAATCAACTCCCAAATCTCACTTTGCAGAACACAAGATAAAAGAGTTAGAAAACTGTTCCAAGAAGCGAAGGGTTGAACACTGTGCGATGAAGTCACACATCAGAAAGCAACCTCTCAGAAAGCTTCTCTCTAGTTCTTATCTGAGGATAATTCCTTTTTCACCATGGGCCCCTATGGGCTCCCAAATCTCAGTTTGCGGAACACAAGATAACAGAGTTAGAAAACTGTTCCCAGAAGTGAAGAGTGGAACTCTATGTGATGAAGACACACATAAGAAAGCAATCTCTCAGAAAGCTTCTCTCTAGTTCCTATCTGAGGATATTTCCTTTTTCACGAAGGGCCCCTATGAGCTCCCAAAACTCACTTTGTAGATTCCACGAAAAGAGTGTTAGCAAACTGATTCCTGAGAACTAGCTGTTACTCTGTGAGAGGAATTCACAGATCACAAAGAAGTTTCTCAGAAACCTTCTCTCACGTTTTGAACTGATGATATTTCCTTTATCAGCGTACGCCTCAATGCGATCCAATGAAGTCCTTCTCAGGTTCCTGAAAAACAGTGGTAATGGACTGCTGCATGAAACATAAGTGTAACTCTGTGATATGAATTCACACATCACCCACAAGTTTCTAAGAAATCTTCTTTCTAGGTTTCATGTGAGGATATTTCCTTGGTCATCGTAAGCTTTACTCTGTTCAGAAGCATCCCATTGCAGATTTCCAGAAAACTGTCTTAGTAAACTGAACACTGAAAAGAAACGTGTAACTCTGTGAGTTGCATTCACACATCGACATGCAGTTTCTCAGAAGGCTTCTTTCCAGTTTTGATCTTAGGTTATTTCCTTTTTCACCATAGCCCTCAATGAGCTCCCAAATCTCCCTTTGCAGAACATAAGATAACAGAGTTAGGAAACTGTTCCCACAAGGGTGGAATTCAGACTGATGAAGACACACATCAGAAAGCAATCTCTCAGGAAGCTTTTCTACAGTTATTAATGCAGCATATTACCTTTTTCACCATGGGTCCCTATGGGCTCCCAAATCACACTTTGCAGATTCCACGAAAAGAGTGTTAGCAAACTGCTGCCTGAGAACTAAGCTGTATCTTTGTGAGAGGAATTCACAGATCACGAAGAAGTTCCTCAGAAATCTTCTCTCACGTTTTGAACTGATGACATTTCCTTTCTCAGCGTAGGCCTCAATGTGATCCCCAGAAGTCCTTCTCAGGTTCCTCAAAAACAGTGGTAATGGACTGCTGCATGAAACATAAGTGTAACTCTGTGAGATTAATTCACACATCACCCAGAATTTCTAAGAAACCTTCTTTCCAGTTTTGATCTGAGGATATTTCCTTTGTCACTGTAAGCTTCACTGCATTCAGAAGTATCCCATTGCAGATTTCCAGAAAACTGTCTTAGCAAACTGAACATGGAAGAGAAACGTGTAACTCTGTGAGTTGCATTCACACATCGACATACAGTTTCTCAGAAGGCTTCTTTCCAGTTTTCATCAGATGATATTTACTTTTTCACCATAGCCCTCAATGAGCTCCCAAATCTCACTTTGCAGAACACAAGATAACAGAGTTAGCAAACTGTTCCCAGAAGGGAAGGGTGGAACTCTGTGTGATCAAGAGACACATCAGAAAGCAATCTCTCAGAAAGCTTCTCTCTAGTTCTTATCAGAGGATATTTCCTTTTTCACCTTGTGCCCCTATGGGCTCCAAAATATCACTTTGCAGATTCCACGAAAAAAGTGTTAGCTAAGTGCTTCCTGAGAGCTAAGCTGTAACTCTGTGAGAGGAACTCAGAGATCACAGAGAAGTTTCTCAGAAAGCTTCTCTCACGGTTTGAACTGATGATATATCCTTTCTCAGCGTAGGCCTCAATCCGATCCAAAGAAGTCCTTCTCAGTTCCTCAAAAACAGGGGTAATGGACTACTGCATGAAACACAAGTGTAACTCTGTGAGATGAATTCACCCATCATTCAGAAGTTTCTAAGAAAAGGTCTTTCTAATTTTCATCTGAGGATATTTCCTTTGTCACCGCAGGCTTCATAGCATTCAGAAGTATCCCATTGCAGATTTCCAGAAAACTGGGTTAGCAAACTGAACACTGAAGAGAAGCGTGTAACTCTGTGAGTTGCATTCACACATCGACATGCCATTTCTCAGAAGGCTTCTTTCCACTTTTGATCTGAGGATATTCCTTTTCCACCATAGTCCTCAATCTGTTCACAAATCTCACTTTGCAGAACAAAAGATAACAGAGTTAGCAAACTGTCCCCAGAAGGCAAGGGTGGAATTTTGTGTGAGGAAGACACCCATCAGAAAGCAATCTCTTAGAAAGCTTCTCTCTAGCTCTTATCTGAGGACATTTCCTTTTTGACCATGGGCCCCTATGGGATCCCAAATCTCACCTTGCAGATTCCACGAAAAGAGTGTTAGCAAACTGCTTCCGGAGAACTAAGCTGTAACAGTGTGAGAGGAATTCACAGATCATAAAAAAGTTTCTCGTAAAGCTTCCCTCACGTTTTGAACTGATGATATTTCCTTTATCACCGTAGACCTCAATGCGTTCCAAGGAAGTCCTACTCAGGTTCCTCAAATACAGTGGTAATGGATTCCTGCATGAAACATAAGTGTAACTCTGTGAGATGAATTCACACATCACCCAGAAGTTTCTAAAAAAGCTTCTTTCTAGTTTTCATCTGAGGATATTTCATTTGTCACCGTAAGCTTCATTGCGTTCAGAAGTATCCCATGGCAGATTTCCAGAAAACTGTGTTTGCCAATTGAACACTGAAGAGAAACGTGTAACTCTGTGAGTTGCATTCACACATCGAAATGCAGTTTCTCAGAAGGATTCTTTCCAGTTTTGAGCTGAGGATATTTCCTGTTTCACCAGAGCCCTCAATGAGCTTACAAATCTCCCTTTACAGAACACAAGATAACAGAGTTAGCAAACTATTCCGAGAAGGGAAGGGTGGAACTCTGTGTGATGAAGACACATCAGAAAGCAATCTCTCAGAAAGCTTCTCTCTAGTTATTATCGGAAGATATTTCCTTTTTCACAATGGGCTCATATGGGCTCACAAATCTCACTTTGCAGATTCCACGAAAAGAGTGCTAGCAAACTTCTTCCTGAGAACTAAGCTGTAAATCGGTGAGAGGTATTCACAGATAAGAAAGATCACCACCGACCCCACAGAAATACAAACAACCATCAGAGAATACTATAAATGCCTCTACGCAAATCGACTAGAAAATCTAGAGAAATGGATAATTTCCTGGACACTTACACTCTCCCAAGACTGAACCAGGAAGAAGTTGAATCCCTGAATAGACCAATAACAGGCTCTGAAATTGAGGCAACAATAATAGCCTACGCACGAAAAAAAGTCCAGGACCAGATGGATTCACAGCTGAATTCTACCAGAGGTACAAGGAGGAGCTGGTACCATTCCTTCTGAAACTATTCCAATCAATAGAAAAAGAGGGAATCCTCCCTAACTCATTTTATGAGGCCAACATCATCCTGATACCAAAGCCTGGCAGAGACACAACAAAAAAAGAGAATTTTAGACCAATATCCCTGATGAACATCGATGCAAAAATCTCAATAAAATACTGGCAAACCGGATTCAGCAGCACATCAAAAAGCTTATCCACCATGATCAAGTGGGCTTCATCCCTGGGATGCAAGGCTGGTTCAACATTCGCAAATCAATAAACGTAATCCAGCATAAAACAGAACCAAAGACAAGAACCACATGATTATCTCAATAGATGCAGAAAAGGCTTTTGACAAAATTCAACAGCCCTTTATGCTAAAAACGCTCAATAAATTCGGTATTGATGGAACGTACCTCAAATAATAAGAGCTATTTACGACAAACCCACAGCTAATATCATACTGAATGGGCAAAAACTGGAAAAATTCCCTTTGAAAACTGGCACAAGACAGGGATGCCCTCTCTCACCACCACTCCTATTCACATAGTGTGGAAGTTCTGGCTAGGGCAATCAGGCAAGAGAAAGAAATCAAGGGTATCCAGTTAGGAAAAGAAGAAGTCAAATTGTCCCTGTTTGCAGATGACATGATTGTATATTTAGAAAAACCCATCGTCTCAGCCCAAAATCTCCTTAAGCTGATAAGCAACTTCAGCAAAGTCTCAGGATACAAAATTAATGTGCAAAAATCACAAGCATTCTTATACACCAGTAACAGACAAGCAGAGAGCCAAGTAAGGAATGAACTTCCATTCACAATTGCTTCAAAGAGAATAAAATACCTAGGAATCCAGCTTACAAGGGATGTAAAGGACCTCTTCAAGGAGAACTACAAACCACTGCTCAGTGAAATCAAAGAGGACACAAACAAATGGAAGAACATACCATGCTCATGGATAGGAAGTATCAACATCGTGAAAATGGCCATACTGCCCAAGGTTATTTATAGATTCAATGCCATCCCCATCAAGCTACCAATGAGTTTCTTCACAGAATTGGAAAAAACTGCTTTAAAGTTCATATGGAACCAAAAAAGAGCCCGCATTGCCAAGACAATCCTAGGTCAAAAGGACAAAGCTGGAGGCATCACGCTACCTGACTTCAAACTATACTACAAGGCTACAGTAACCAAAACAGCATGGTACTGGTACCACAACAGAGAAATAGACCAGTGGAACAGAACAGAGTCCTCAGAAATAATACCACACATCTACAGCCATCTGATCTTTGACAAACCTGACAAAATAAGAAATGGGGAAAGGATTCCCTATTTAATAAATGGTGCTGGGAAAATTGGCTAGCCACAAGTAGAAAGCTGAAACTGGATCCTTTCCTTACCCCTTATACGAAAATTAATTCAAGATGGATTAGAGACTTAAATGTTAGACCTAATACCATAAAAACCCTAGAAGAAAATCTAGGTAGTACCATTCAGGACATAGGCATGGGCAAAAACTTCATGTCTAAAACACCAAAAGCAACGGCAGCAAAAGCAAAAATTGACACATGGGATCTAATTAAACTAAAGAGCTTTTGCACAGCCAAAGAAACTACCATCAGAGTGAACAGGCAACCTACAGAATGGGAAAAAATTTTTGCAACCTACTCATCTGACAAAGGGCTAATATCCAGAATCTACCAAGAACTCAAACAAATATACAAGAAAAAAGCAAACAACCCCATCAAAAAGTGGGGAAAGGATAACAGATTTCTCAAAGAAACATCCATACAGCCAACAGACACATGAAAAAATGCTCATCATCACTGGCCATCAGAGAAATGCAAATCAAAACCACAATGAGATACCATCTCACACCAGTTAGAATGGCAATCATTAAGAAGTCAGGAAACAACAGGTGTTGGAGAGGATGTGGAGAAATAGGAACACTTTTACACTGTTGGTGGGATTGTAAACTAGTTCAACTATGGAAAACAGTATGGCGATTCCTCAAGGATCTAGAACTAGATGTACCATATGACCCAGCCATCCCACTACTGGGTATATACCCAAAGGATTATAAATTACTCTACTACAAAGACACATGCACACGTATGTTTATTGCGGCACTATTCACAATAGCAAAGACTTGGAATCAACCCAAATGTCCATCTGTGACAGACTGGATTAAGAAAATGTGGCACATATACACCATGGAATACTATGCAGCCATCAAAAAGGATGAGTTTGCGTCCTTTGTAGGGACATGGATGCAGCTGGAAACCATCATTCTTAGCAAACTATCACAAGAAGAGAAAACCAAACACCGCATGTTCTCACTCATAGGTGGGAACTGAACAATGAGATCACTTGGACTCGGGAAGGGGAACATCACACACTGGGGCCTATCATGGGGAGGGGGAGGAGGGAGGGATTGCATTGGGGAGTTATACATGATATAAACGTTATGCACATGTACCCTAGAACTTAAAGTATAATAAAAAATAAAAAAAAAAATAAATAAAGCTCTTAAACTAGAAAAAAAAAAAAGAAAGAAGTTTCTCAGAAAGCTTCTCACACATTTTCAACTGCTGATATTTCCTTTGTCAGCGTAGGCCTCAATGTGATCCAAAGAGGTCCTTCTCAGGTCCTCACAAACAGTGGTAGTGGACGGCTGCATGAAACATAAGTGTAACTCTGTGAGATGAATTCACACATCACCCAGAAGTTTCTAAGAAAGCTTGTTTCTAGTTTTCATCTGAGGATATTTCCTTTGTCACCGTAAGCTTCATTGCGTTCAGAAGTATCCCATTACAGATTTCCAGAAAACTGTGTTAGCAAACTGAACATTGAAGAGAAACGTGTAACTCTGTGAGTTGCATTCACACATCGAAATGCAGTTTCTCAGAAGGCTTTTTCCAGTTTTGGTCTGAGGATATTGCCTATTTCACCATAGCCCTCAATGACCTCCCAAATCTCATTTTGCAGAACACAAGTTAACAGAGAGAGCAGACTGTTCCCACAAGGGAAGGGTGGAACTCTGTGTGATGAAGACACACATCAGAAAGCATTCTCTCAGAAAGCTTCTCTCTAGTTCTCATCTGAGGATATTTCCTTTTTCACCATGGGCCCCTATGGGCTCCCAAATCTCACTTTGCATATTCCACGAAAAGAGGGTTAGCAAATTGATACCTGAGAACTAAGCTGTAACTCTGTGAGAGGAATTCACAGATCACAGAGAAGTTTCGCAAGAAGCTTCTCTCACGTTTTGAACTGATGATATTTCCTTTCTCAGCGTAGGCCACAATGCGATCCAAAGAAGTCCTTCTCTGATTCCTCAAAAACCGTGGTACTGGACTGCTGCATGCAACATAAGTGTAACTCTGTGAGATGAATTCACACATCATTCAGAAGTTTCTAAGAAAGTTTCTTTCTAGTTTTCACCTGAGGATATTTCCTTTGTCACCGTAAGCTTCATTGCCTTCAGAAGTATCCCATTGCAGATTTCCAGAAAACAGTGTTAGCAAACTGAACACTGAAGAAAAGCGTGTAACTCTGTGAGTTGCATTCACACATCGACATTCAGTTTCTCAGAAGGCTTCTTTCCACTTTGATCTGAGGATATTCCTTTTTCACCGTAGCCCTCAATCAGCTCCCAAATCTCACTTTGCAGAACAAAAGATAATAGAGTTAGCAAACTGTCCCCAGAAGGCAAGGGTGGAACTCTGTGTGAGGAAGACACACATCAGAAAGCAATCTCTCAGAAAGCTTCTCTCTAGCTCTTATCTGAGGATATTTCCTTTTTGACCATGGGCCCCTATGGTCTCCCAAATCTTACTTTGCAGATTCCACGAAAAGAGTGTTAGCAAAGTGCTTCTGGAGAACTAAGCTGTAACTGTGTGAGAGGAATTCACAGAACACAAAAAAGTTTCTCGTAAAGCTTCCCTCACGTTTTGAACTGATGATATTTCCGTTATCACCGTAGGCCTCAATGCGATCCAAGGAAGTCTTACTCAGGTTCCTCAAATACAGTGGTAATGGATTGCTGCATGAAACATAAGTGTAACTCTGTGAAATGAATTCACACATCACCAAGAAGTTTCTAAGAAAGCTTCTTTCTAGTTTTCTTTTTTTTTTTTTTTTTTTTTTTGAGACGGAGTCTCGCTCTGTCGCCCAGGCTGGAGTGCAGTGGCCGGATCTCAGCTCATTGCAAGCTCCGCCTCCCGGGTTTACGCCATTCTCTCGCCTCAGCCTCCCGAGTAGCTGGGACTACAGGCGCCCGCCATCTCGCCCGGCTAATTTTTTGTATTTTTTTTTTTTTTTTTAGTAGAGACGGGGTTTCACAGTGTTAGCCAGGATGGTCTCGATCTCCTGACCTCATGATCCACCCGTCTCGGCCTCCCAAAGTGCTGGGATTACAGGCTTGAGCCACCGCGCCCGGCCTCTAGTTTTCATCTGAGGATATTTCATTTGTCACTGTAAGCTTCATTGCGTTCAGAAGTATGCCATGGCTGATTCCCAGAAAACTGTGTTTGCCAATTGAACACTGAAGAGAAACGTGTACCTCTGTGAGTTGCATTCACACATCGAAATGCAGTTTGTCAGAAGGATTCTTTCCAGGTTTGAGCTGAGGATATTTCCTTTTTCGCCATAGCCCTCAATGAGCTCCCAAATCTCCCTTTGCAGAACACAAGATAACAGAGTTAGCAAACTGTTCCGAGAAGGGAAGGGTGGAACCCTGTGTGATGAAGACACATCAGAAAGCAATCTCTCAGAAAGCTTCTCTCTAGTTATTATTGGAGGATATTTTCTTTTTCACAATGGACTCCTATGGGCTCACAAATCTCACTTTGCAGATTCCACGGAAAGAGTGCTAGCAAACTGCTTCCTGAGAACTAAGCTGTAACTCTGTGAGAGGAATTCACAGATCACAAAGAAGTTTCTCAGATAGCTTCTCTCACGTTTTGAACTGATGATATTTCTTTCTCAGTGTAGGCTTCTATGCGATCCAAAGAAGTCCTTTTCAGGTTCCTCAAAAACTGTGGTAATGAACTGCCGTATGAAACATAAGTGCAATTCTGTGAAATGAATTCACACATCACCCAGAAGTTTCTAAGAAAGCTTCTTTCTAGATTTCATTTGAGGATATTTCCTATCTCACCGTAAGCTTCACTGCGTTCAGAAGTTTTCCATTGCAGATGCCCAGAAAACTGTGTTAGCAAACTGAACACTGAAGAGAAACGTGGAACTCTGTGAGTTGCATTCACAACGTAATGCAGTTCTCAGTCGGCTTCTTTCCAGTTTTGATCTGAGGATATTTCCTTTTTCACCGTAGCCCTCAATGAGCTCCCAAAACTCACTTTGCAGAACACAAGATGACAGAGTTAGCAAACTGATCCCAAAAGGGAAGGGTGAAACTCTGTGTGATGAACAAACCCTTCAGAAAGCATTCTCTCAGAAAGCTTCTCTCTAGTTCTTATCTGAGGATATTTGCTTTTTCACCATGAGCCCCTATGGGCTCCCAAATCTCACTTTGCACATTCCACGAAAAGAGTGTTAGCAAACTGCTTCCTTAGAACTAAGCTGTAACTCTCTGAGAGGAATTCACAGAACACAAAGAAGTTTCTCAGAAAGCTTCTGTCACGTTTTGAAATGATGATATTTCCTTTTTCAGAGTAGGCCTCATTGCTATCCAAAGAAGTCCTTCTCAGATTCCTCAAAAACAGTGGTAATGCAATGCTGCATGAAACATAAGTGTAACTCTGTGACTTGAAATCACGCATCATCCAGTAGTTTCTAAGAAAGCTTCTTCCTAGTTTTCATCTGAGGACATTTCCTTTGTCACCATAAGCTTCATTGCGTTCAGAAGTATCCCATTGCACATCCCCAGAAAACTGTGTTAGCAAACTGAACACTGAAGAGAAACGTGTAACTCTGTGAGTTGCATTCACACATAGAAATGCAGTTTATCGGCGGAGCAAGATGGCCGAATAGGAACAGCTCCAGTCTCCAACTCCCAGCGCGAGCGACACAGAAGACCGGTGATTTCTGCATTTTCAACTGAGGTACTGGGGTCATCTCTCTAGGGAGTGCCGGACAATCGGTGCGGGTCAGCTGCTGCAGCCTGACCAGCGTGAGCTGAAGCAGGGCGAGGCATCGCCTCACCTGGAAGCCCAAGGGGGAAGGAAATCCCTTTTCCTAGCCAGGGGAACTGAGACACACACCACCTGGAAAATCGGGTAACTCCCACCCCAATACTGCGCTTTAAGGAAACAGGCACACCAGGAGAATATCCCACACCTGGCCGGGAGGGTCCCACGCCCACGGAGCCTCCCTCACTGCTAACACAGCCCTCTGCGGCGATCTATCCGCAAGGCAGCAGCGAGGCTGGGGGAGGGGCGCCCGCCATTGCTGAGGCTTAAGTAGGTAAACAAAGCCGCTGGGAAGCTCGAACTGGGTGGAGCTCACAGCAGCTCAAGGAAGCCTGCCTGTCTCTGTAGACTCTACTGCTGCGGACAGCGCACAGCTGCAGTCCATTAGGGGAAAGAGCGGGCCGCTGCAGACCCGAACGACTCTGTCTGACGGCTTTGGGGAGAGCCGTGGATCTCCTAACGCGGAGGTTGAGATCTGAGAACGGACAGACTGCCTGCTCAGGTGGGTCCCTGACCCCTGAGTAGCCTAGCTGGGAGACATCCCCCACTAGGGGCAGTCTGATACCCCACACCTCACAGGGTGGCGTCACCCCTGAGAGGAAACTTCCAAAGAAAGAATCAGACAGGTACACTCGCTGTTCAGCAATATTCTATCTTCAGCAACCTCTGCTGCTGATACCCAGGCAAACAGGGTCTGGAGTGGACCTCAAGCAATCTCTAACAGACCAACAGACAGTCCTTCTGACTGTCAGACGGAAAACTATCAAACAGGAAGGACACCTATACCAAAACCCCATCAGTACGTCACCATCATCAAAGTCCAGAGACAGATAAAACCACAAAGATGGGGAAGAAGCAGGGCAGAAAAGCTGGAAATTCAAAAATAAGAGCGCATCTCCCCCTGCAAAGGAGCGCAGCCCATCGCCAGCAACGGATCAAAGCTGGTCAGAGAATGACTTTGACGAGATGAGAGAAGAAGGCTTCAGTCCATCAAACCTCTCAGAGCTAAAGGAGGAATTACGTACCCAGCGCAAAGAAACTAAAAATCTTGAAAAAAAAGTGGAAGAATTGACAGCTAGACTAATTAATGCAGAGAAGATCATAAAAAATGACAGAGATGAAAACCATGACACGAGAAATACGTGACAAATGCACAAGCTTCGGTAACCGACTCGATCAACTGGAGGAAAGAGTATCAGCGATTGAGGATCAAATGAATGAAATGAAGCGAGAAGAGAACCAAAAGAAAAAAGAAGAAAAAGAAATGAACAAAGCCTGCAAGAAGTATGGGATTATGTAAAAAGACCAAATCTACGTCTGATTGGGGTGCCTGAAAGTGAGGGGGAAAATGGAACCAAGTTGGAAAACACTCTTCAGGATATCATCCAGGAGAACTTCCCCAACCTAGCAGGGCAGGCCAACATTCAAATTCAGGAATACAGAGAACGCCACAAAGATACTCCTCCAGAAGAGCAACTCCAAGACACATAATTGCCAGATTCACCAAAGTTGAAATGAAGGAAAAAATCTTAAGGGCAGCCAGAGAGAAAGGTCGGGTTACCCACAAAGGGAAGCCCATCAGAATAACAGCAGACCTCTCGGCAGAAACTCTACAAGCCAGAAGAGAGTGGCCAATATTCAACGTTCTTAAAGAAAAGAATTTTCAACCGAGAATTTCATATCCAGCCAAACTAAGCTTCATCAGTGAAGGAGAAATAAAATCCTTTACAGATAAGCAAATGCTTAGAGATTTTGTCACCACCAGGCCTGCCTTACAAGAGACCCTGAAGGAAGCCCTAAACATGGAAAGGAACAACCGGTACCAGCCATTGCCAAAACATGCCAAAATGTAAAGACCATCGAGGCTAGGAAGAAACTGCATCAACTAACGAGCAAAATAACCAGTTAATATCATAATGACAGGATCAAGTTCACACATAACAATATTAACCTTAAATGTCAATGGACTAAATGCTCCTATTAAAAGACACAGACTGGCAAAATGGATCAAGAGTCAAGACCCATCAGTCTGCTGTATTCAGGAGACCCATCTCACATGCAGAGACATACATAGGCTCAAAATAAAGGGATGGAGGAAGATCTACCAAGCAAATGGAGAACAAAAAAAGCAGGGGTTGCAATCCTAGTCTCTGATAAAACAGACTTTAAACCATCAAAGATCAAAAGAGACAAAGAAGGCCATTACATAATGGTAAAGGGATCAATTCAACAGGAAGAGCTAACTCTCCTAAATATATATGCACCCAATACAGGAGCACCCAGATTCATAAAGCAAGTCCTTAGAGACCTACAAAGAGACTTAGACTCCCATACAATAATAATGGGAGACTTCAACACTCCACTGTCAACATTAGACAGATCAACGAGACAGAAAGTTAACAAGGATATCCAGGAATTGAACTCATCTCTGCACCAAGCGGACCTAATAGACATCTATAGAACTCTCCACCCCAAATCAACAGAATATACATTCTTCTCAGCACCACATCGCACTTATTCCAAATTGACCACATAATTGGAAGTAAAGCACTCCTCAGCAAATGTACAAGAACAGAAATTATAACAAACTGTCTCTCAGACCACAGTGCAATCAAACTAGAACTCAGGACTAAGAAACTCAATCAAAACCGCTCAACTACATGGAAACTGAACAACCTGCTCCTGAATGACTACTGGGTACATAACGAAATGAAAGCAGAAATAAAGATGTTCTTTGAAACCAATGAGAACAAAGATACAACATACCAGAATCTCTGGGACACATTTAAAGCAGTGTGTAGAGGGAAATTTATAGCACTAAATGCCCACAAGAGAAAGCAGGAGAGATCTAAAATTGACACTCTAACATCACAATTAAAAGAACTAGAGAGGCAAGAGCAAACACATTCAAAAGCTAGCAGAAGGCAAGAAATAACTAAGATCAGAGCAGAACTGAAGGAGATAGAGACACAAAAAACCCTCCAAAAAATCAATGAATCCAGGAGTTGGTTTTTTGAAAAGATAAACAAAATTGACAGACCGCTAGCTAGACTAATAAAGAAGAAAAGAGAGAAGAATCAAATAGACGCAATAAAAAATGATAAAGGGGATATCACCACCGACCCCACAGAAATACAAACAACCATCAGAGAATACTATAATGCCTCTACGCAAATCAACTAGAAAATCTAGAAGAAATGGATAATTTCCTGGACACTTACACTCTCCCAAGACTAAACAGGAAGAAGTTGAATCCCTGAATAGACCAATAGCAGGCTCTGAAATTGAGGCAACAATTAATAGCCTACCCACAAAAAAAGTCCAGGACCAGATGGATTCACAGCTGAATTCTACCAGAGGTACAAGGAGGAGCTGGTACCATTCCTTCTGAAACTATTCAATCAATAGAAAAAGAGGGAATCCTCCCTAACTCTTTTTATGACCAACATCATCCTGATACCAAAGCCTGGCAGAGACACAACAAAAAAAGAGAATTTTAGACCAATATCCCTGATGAACATCGATGCAAAAATCCTCAATAAAATACTGGCAAACCGGATTCAGCAGCACATCAAAAAGCTTATCCACCATGATCAAGTGGGCTTCATCCCTGGGATGCAAGGCTGGTTCAACATTCGCAAATCAATAAACGTAATCCAGCATATAAACAGAACCAAAGACAAGAACCACATAATTATCTCAATAGATGCAGAAAAGGCTTTTGACAAAATTCAACAGCCCTTATGCTAAAAACGCTCAATAAATTTGGTATTAATGGAACGTACCTCAAATAATAAGAGCTATTTATGACAAACCCACAGCTAATATCATACTGAATGGGCAAAAACTGGAAAAATTCCCTTTGAAAACTGGCACAAGACAGGGATGCCCTCTCTCACCACTCCTATTCAACATAGTGTTGGAAGTTCTAGCTAGGGCAATCAGGCAAGAGAAAGAAATCAAGGGTATCCAGTTAGGAAAAGAAGAAGTCAAATTGTCCCTGTTTGCAGATGACATGATTGTATATTTAGAAAACCCCATCGTCTCAGCCCAAAATCTCCTTAAGCTGATAAGCAACTTCAGCAAAGTCTCAGGATACAAAATTAATGTGCAAAAATCACAAGCATTCTTATAACCAGTAACAGACACAGAGAGCCAAATCAGGAATGAACTTCATTCACAATTGCTTCAAAGAGAATCAAATACCTAGGAATCCAGCTTACAAGGATGTAAAGGACCTCTTCAAGGAGAACTACAAACCACTGCTCAGTGAAATCAAAGAGGACACAACAAATGGAAGAACATACCATGCTCATGATAGGAAGAATCAATATCGTGAAAATGGCCATACTGCCCAGGTGATTTATAGATTCAATGCCATCCCCATCAAGCTACCATGACTTTCTTCACAGAATTGGAAAAAACGGCTTTAAAGTTCATATGGAACCAAAAAAGAGCCCGCATTGCCAAGACAATCCTAAGTCAAAAGGACAAAGCTGGAGGCGTCACGCTACCTGACTTCAAACTATACTACAAGGCTACAGTAACCAAAACAGCATGGTACTGGTACCACAACAGAGATATAGACCAATGGAACAGAACAGAGTCCTCAGAATAATACCACACATCTACAGCCATCTGATCTTTGACAAACCTGACAAAAACAAGAAATGGGGAAAGGATTCCCTATTTAATAAATGGTGCTGGGAAAATTGGCTAGCCATAAGTAGAAAGCTGAAACTGGATCCTTTCCTTACCCCTTATACGAAAATTAATTCCAGATGGATTAGAGACTTAAATGTTAGACCTAATACCATAAAAACCCTAGAAGAAAATCTAGGTAGTACCATTCAGGACATAGGCATGGGCAAGGACTTCATGTCTAAAACACCAAAGCACGGCAGCAAAAGCAAAAATTGACACATGGGATCTAATTAAACTAAAGAGCTTTTGCACAGCTAAAGAAACTACCATCAGAGTGAACAGGCAACCTACAGAATGGGAAAAAATTTTTGCAACCTACTCATCTGACAAAGGGCTAATATCCAGAATCTACAAAGAACTCAACACATATACAAGAAAAAACAAACCACCCCATCAAAAAGTGGGGAAAGGATATGAACAGACATTTCTCAAAAGAAGACATCCATACAGCCAACAGACACATGAAAAAATGCTCATCATCACTCGCCATCAGAGAAATGCAAATCAAACTACAATGAGATACCATCTCACACCAGTTAGAATGGCAATCATTAGAAGTCGGAAACAACAGGTGTTGGAGAGGATGTGGAGAAATAGGAACACTTTTACACTGTTGGTGGGATTGTAAACTAGTTCAACCATTATGGAAAACAGTATGGCGATTCCTCAAGGATCTAGAACTAGATGTACCATATGACCCAGCCATCCCACTACTGGGTATATACCCAAAGGATATAATTACTCTACTACAAAGACACATGCACACGTTTGTTTATTGCGGCACTATTCACAATAGCAAAGACTTGGAATCAACCCAAATGTCCATCTGTGACAGACTGGATTAAGAAAATGTGGCACATATACACCATGAATACTATGCAGCATAAAAAAGGATGAGTTTGCATCCTTGTAGGGACATGGATGCAGCTGGAAACCATCATTCTTAGCAAACTATCACAAGAAGAGAAAACCAAACACCGCATGTTCTCACTCATAGGTGGAACTGAACAATGAGATCACTTGGACTCGGAAGGGGAACATCACACACTGGGGCCTATCATGGGGAGGGGGGAGGAGGGAGGGATTGCATTGGGGAGTTTACATGATATAAAAGTCATGCACATGTACCCTAGACTTAAAGTATAATAAAAAAAAAAAAAAAAAAAAAAAAAAAAAAAAAAAAAAAAAAGAATGCAGTTTATCAAAAGGCTTCTTTCCAGTTTTGATCTGAGGATATTTCCTTTTTCACGATAGCCCTCAATGAGCTCCCAAATCTCACTTTGCAAAACACAAGATAACAGAGTTAGCAAACTGTTCCCAGAAGGGAAGGGTGGAACTCTGTGTGATGAGGACACACATCAGGAAGCAATCTCTCAGAAAGCTTCTCTCTAGTTCTTATGTGAGGATATTTCCTTTTTCACAATGGGCCTCAATGGGTTCCCAAATCTCACTTTGCAGATTCCACGAAAAGAGTGTTAGCAAACTGCTTCCTGAGAACTAAGCTGTACCAGTGTGAGAGGAATTCACAGATCACAAAGAAGTTTCTCTGAAAGCTACTCTCAGTTTCTGAACTGATGATATTTCCTTTCTCACCGTAGGCCTCTCTGCGATCCAAAAAGTCCTCTTCAGGTTCCTCAAAAACAATGGTAATGGACTGCTGCATGAAACATAAGTGTAACTCTGTGAGATGAATTCACACATCACCCAGAATTTCTAAGAAAGCTTCTTTCTAGTTTTCATCTGAGAATATTTCCTTTGTCACCGTAAGCTTCACTGTGTTCAGAAGTATCCCATTGCAGATTTCCAGAAAACTGTTTTAGCAAACTCATCACTGAAGAGAAACGTGTAACTCTGTGAGTTGCATTCACACATCGACATGCAGTTTCTCAGAAGGCTTCTTTCCAGTTTTGATCTGAGGATATTTCCGTTTTCACCATAACCCTCAGTGAGCTCCCCAATCTCACTCTGCAGAACACAAGATAACAGAGTTAGCAGAATGTTCCCAGAAGGGAAGGGTGGAACTCTGTGTCCTGAAGACAGACATCAGAAAGCAATCTCTCAGAAAGCTTCTGTCTAGTTCTTATCTGTGGATATTTCCTTTTTCACCATGGGTCCCTATGGGCGCCCAAATCTCACTTTGTAGATTCCACGAAAAGAGTGTTAGCAAACTGCTTCCTGAGAACTAAGCTGTAACTCTGTGAGAGGAATTCACAGATCACAAAGAAGTTTCTCAGAAAGCTTCTTTCAAATTTTTAACCGACGATATTTCCTTTGGCCCCATTTTCTTCAAAGGCATCCGAAATATCAGTTCTCAGATTCCACACAAACCAGGCTAGGCAACGGCCCCACGAAATACAGGTGTAACTCAGTGCGTTGAGTTCACTCATCACAAAACTGTTTCTCAGAAAGTTTCTTTCGTTTATAAGATGAAGTTATTTGTGGTCTCGGAGCATCCCCGTGTGTCCTATGGCAGATTCTGCGAAAACTCTGCTAGCAAGCTGCTCAGTGAAAACAATGATCGAACTCTGTGGGCTGAATTCATCCAGCACAAAGAAGGTTCTGAGAAGGCTTCTCTGCAGGTTTCTCTGAGGATACTTCTTTATTCACCATGGGCTTCAACGATATTCAACACATCACTTCTGAGATTCCACAAAATGAGTGCTAGTAAACTCCCCCAAGAAAGGGTGGTGTAACACTGTAAAATGAATTCACATATCACAAAGCAGTTTCTCAGAAAGTTTCATTCCGCTTTATCTCGGAGGATATTTCCTTTGTCCTTCTACTCATCAAACCCATCCAAAATATCACTTCTCAGAATCCACAGAAAGAGTCCTAGAAAACGGCTCCAACAAATAGTGGTGTAACTCTGAGAGATGAAGTCACACATAAGAAAGCAATTTTTCAGAAAGCTTCCTTCAGTTTTTGATCTCAGTATATTTGCTTTGTCACCTTCAGCTGCATAGCGCTAAGAAGTATTCCATTGCAGATTTCAAGGAAACTGTGATAGCAAACTCATCACTGAAGAGAAACTTGTAACTCTGGGAGTTACATTCACACGTCAAAATGCAGTTTCTCAGAAGGCTTCTTTCCAGTTTCTGTCTGAGGATATTTCCTTTTTCACCATAGCCCTCAATGAGCTCCCACATATCACTTTCCTGAATCCACGAGAACAGTGTTAGCAAACTGTTCCAAGAAGGGAAGAGTGGAACTCTGTGTGATGAAGTCACATATCAGAAAGCAATCTCTCAGAAAGCTATTCTCTAGTTATTATCTGAGGATATTGCTTTTTCCCCATGGGCCCCAATTGGCTCCAAAATATCATTGTGCAGATTCCACGAAAAGAGTGATAGCAAACTTGTTCCTGAATGAGAAGTTGTAACTCTGTGAGACGAATTCACAGATCATAAAGAAGTTTCTCAGAAAGCTCCTTTCTCCTTTTTAACTGATGATATTTCCTTTATGAGCATAGGCCTCAATGAGATCCAAAGTAGCCCTACTCATATTCCTCAATAACTGTGGTAATGCATTGCTGCATGAAACACAAGTGTAACTCTGTGAGATGAATGCACACTTCACCCAGAAGTTTCTAAGAAAGCTTCTTTTTATTTTTCATCTGAGGATATTTCCTTTGTCACCATAAGCTTCATTGCGTTCAGAAGTATCCCACTGCAGATTTCCAGAAAACTGTGTTAGCAAACTGAACAGTGAAGAGAAACGTGTAAGTCTGTGAGCTGCATTCACACATCGAAATGCAGTTTCTCAGAAGGCTTCCTTCCAGTTTTGATCTCAGGATATTTCCTTTTTCACCATAGCCCTCAATGAGATCCCAAATCTCACTTTGCAGAACAGAAGATAACAGAGTTAGCAAACTGTTCCCCGAAGGGAAGGGTGGAACTCTGTGTGATGAAGACACACATCAGAAAGCAATCTCTCAGAAAGCTTCCGTTTAGTTATTATCTGAGGATATTTCCTTTTTCACCATGGGCCCCTATAGGCTCCCAAATCTTACTTTGTAAATTCCCCGCTAAGAGTGTTAGCAAACTGCTTCCTGAGAACTAAGCTGTAACTCTGTGAGAGGAATTCGTAGAATACAATGAAATTTCTCAGAAAGTTTCTCTCACGTTTTCAACTGATGATATTTCCTTTCTCAGCGTAGGCCTCTATGCGATCCATAGAAATGCTTCTCATTTTCCTCAAAAACAGTAGTAATGGACTGCTGCATGAAACATAAGTGTAACTCTGCTAGATGAATTCACACATCACCCAGAAGTTTCTAAGAAAGCTTCTTTCTAGTTTTCATCAGAGGATATTTGCTTTCTCACTGTAAGCTCCATGCGTTCGGAAGTATCCCATAGGAGATTTCCAGAAAACTCTGTTAGGAAACTGAACACTGAAGAGAAACGTGTAACTCTGTGAGTTGCATTCACACATCGAAATGCAGTTTCTCAGAAGGATTCTTTCCAGTTTAGATCTGAGGATATTTCCTTTTTCACCACAGCCCTCAATGAGCTTCCAAATCTCATTTTGCAGAACACAAGATAACAGAGTTAGCAAACTGTTCCCAGAAGAGAAGGGTGGAAATCTGTGTGATGAAGACACACATCAGAAAGCAATCTCTCAGAAAGCTTCTCTCTAGTTCTTATCTGAGGATATTTCCTTTTTCACCATGGGCCCCTATGGGATCCCAAATCTCACTGTGCAGATTCCACCAAAAGAGTGTTCGCAAACTGCTTCCTGAAACTAAGCTGTTGCTCTGTGAGAGGAATGAACAGATCACAAAGAAGTTTTTCAGAAAGCTTCTCTCACGTTTTGAACTGATGATATTTCCTTTCTCAGCGTAGGCCTAAATGCGATCCAAAGAAATCCTTCTCAGGTTCCTCAAAAACAGTGGTAATGGACTGCTGCATGAAACATAAGTGTAACTCTGTGAGATGAATTCACACATCACCCAGAAGTTTCTAAGAAAGCTTCTTTCTACTTTTCATCTGAGGATATTTCATTTGTCACCGTAAGCTTCACTGCGTACAGAATCATCCCGTTGCAGATTTAGAGAAAACTGTGTTAACAAACTTAAGAGTGAAGAGAAACGTGTAACACTGATAGTTGCATTGACACATCGAAATGCAGTTTCTCAGAAGGATTCTTTCCAGTTTTGATCTGAGGATATTTCCTTTTTCACCATAGCCCTCAATGAGATCCCAAATCTCACTTTGCAGGACCCAAGATAACAGAGTTAGCCGACTGTTCCCATAAGGGAAGGGCAGAACTCTGTGTGATGAAGACACACAACAGAAAGCAACCTCTCAGAAAGCTTCTCTCTAGTTCTTATCTGAGGATATTTCCTTCTTCACCATGGGCCCATATGGGCTCCCAAATCTCAGTTTGCAGATTCCACCAAAAGAGTGTTAGCAAACTGCTTCCTGAGAGCTAAGCTGTTACTCTGTGAGAGTAATTCACAGAACACAAACAAGCTTCTCAGAAAGCTTCTCTCACGTTTTGAAATGCTGATATTTCCTTTATCAGCGTAGGCCTCAATGCGATCCAAAGAAGTCCCACTCAAGTTCCTCAGAAACAGTGGTAATGGACTGCTGCATGAAATATAAGTGAAACTCGGTGAGATGAATTCACACATCACCCAGAAGTTGCTAAGAAAGCTTCTTTCTAGTTTTCATCTGAGGATATTTCCTTTATCACCGTAAGCTTCATTGCGTTCAGAAGTATCCCATTGCAGATTTCCGGAAAACTGTGTTAACAAATTGAACACTGAAGAGAAATGTGTAACTCTCTGAGTTGCATTCACACATCGTAATGCAGTTTCGCAGAAGGCTTCTTTCCAGTTTTGATCTGAGGATATTTCCCTTTTCACCATAGCTCTCAATCAGCTCCAAAATCTCACTTTTCAGAACACAAGATAACAGAGTTAGCAAACTGTTCCCAGAGGGAAGGGTGGAACTCTGTGTGATGAAGACACATATCTCAAAGCAATGTCTCAGAAAATTTCATCTAATTCTTATCTGAGGATATTTCCTTTTTCACCATGGGCCCCTATGAGCTCCCAAATCTCACTTTGCAGATTCCACGAAAAGAGTGTTAGCAAACTGCTTCCTGAGAACTAAGCTGTAACTGTGTGAGAGAAATTCACAGATCACAAAAAAGTTTCTCCGAAAGCTTCTCTTACGTTTTGAACTGATGATACTTCCTTTCTCATTGTAGGCCTCTATGCGATCTAAAGAAGTCCTTCTCAGTTTCGTCAAAAACAGTGGTAATGGACTGCTGCATGAAACATAAGTGTTACTCTGCTAGATGAATTCAAACATCACTCAGAAGTTTCTAAGAAAGCTTCTTTCTAGTTTTCATCTGAGAATATTTCCTTTGTCACCGTAAGCTTCATTGCGTTCAGCAGTATCCCATTGCAGATTTCCAGAAAACTGTGTTAGCAAACTGAACACTGAAGAGAAACGTGTAACTCTGTGAGTTGCATTCACACATCGACATGCAGTTTCTCAGAAGGCTTCTTTCCAGTTTTGATCTGCGGATATGTCCTTTTTCACCATAGCCTCAATCAGCTCCCAAATCTCCCTTTGCAGAACCCAAGATAACAGAGTTATTAAACTGTTCCCAGAAGGGAAGGGTGGAACTCTGTGTGATGAAGACACACATCAGAAAGCAATCTCTCAGAAAATTTCTCTCTAGTTCTTATTTGAGGATATTTCCTTTTTCACCATGAGCACCTATAGTCTCCCAAATCTCACTTTGCAGATTCCACGAAAAGAGTGTTAGCAAACTGCTTCCTGAGAACTAAGCTGTAACTATGTGAGAGGAATTCACAGATCGCAAAGAAGTTTCTCAGATAGCTTCTCTTACGTTTTGAACTGATGATGTTTGTTTCTCAGCGTAGGCCTCTATGCGATCCAAAGAAGTCCTTCTCAGGTCCCTGAAAAACAGTGGTAATGACCTGCAGCATGAAACATAAGTGCAACTCTGTGAAATGAATTCACACATCACCCACAAGTTTCTAAGAAATCTTCTTTCTAGTTTTCATTTGAGGATATTTCCTTTCTCACCGTAAGCTTCATTGCGTTCAGAAGTTTTCCATTGCAGATGTCCAGAAAACTGTGTTAGCAAACTGAACACTGAAGAGAAACGTGGAACTCTGTGAGTTGCCTTCACACATCGACATGCAGTTTCTCAGAAGGTTTCTTTCCAGTTTTCATCTGAGGATATTTCCTTTTTCACCATAGCCCTCAATCAGGTCCCAAATCTCACTTTGCAGAACACAAGATAACAGAGTTAGCAAACTGTTCCCTGAAGGGAAGGGTGGAACGCTATGTGATGAAGTCACACATCAGACAGCAATCTCTCAGAAAGCTTCTCTCTAGTTATTATCTGAGGATATTGCTTTTTCACCAGGGGCCCCTATGGGCTCCCAAATCTCAGTTTGCAGAACCCAAGATAACAGAGTTAGCAAACGGTTCCCAGAAGGGAACGGTGGAACCCTCTGTGATGAAGACACACATCAGAAAGCAATCTCTCAGAAAGCTTCTCTCTAGTTCTTATCTGAGGATATTTCCTTTTTCACCATGGGCCCCTATAGACTCCAAATCTCACTTTGCAGATTCCACGAAAAGAGTGTTAGCAAACTGCTTCCGGAGAACTAAGCTGTAACTCTGTGAGAGGAATTCACAGATCAGAAAGAAGTTTCTCAGAAAGCCTCTTTCACGATTGAACTAATGATATTTCCTTTCTCAGCGTAGGCCTCAATGCGATCCACAGAAGTCCTTCTCAGGTTTCTCAAAAACAGTGGTAATGCACGACTTCATAAAACATAAGTGTAACTCTGTGAGATGAATTCACACAACGCCCAGAAATTTCTATGAAAGCTTCTTTCTCGTTTTCATCTGAGGATATTTCCTTTCTCAGCGTAAACTTCATTGCGTTCAGAAGTATCCCACTGCAGATTTCCAGACAATTGTGATAGCAAACTGAACACTGAAGAGAAACGTGTAACTCTGTCAGCTGCAATCACACATGGAAATACAGTTTCTCAGAAGGCTTCTTTGCAGTTTTGATCTGAGATTATTTCCTTTTTCAAAATTGCCCTCATGAGCTCCCAAATCTCACTTTGCAGAACACAAGATGACAGAGTTAGCAAACTGTTCCCAGAAGGAAAGGCTGGAACTCTGTGTGATGAAATCACACATCAGAAAGCAATCTCTCAGAAAGCTTCTCTCTAGTTCTTATCTGAGGATATTTCCTTCTTCACCACGGGCCCCTATGGGCTCCCAAATCTCACTATGCCCATTCCACCAAAAGAGTGTTAGCAAACTGCTTCCTGAGAACTAAGGTGTAACTCTGTGAGAGGAATTCACAGATCACAAAGAAGTTTCTCAGAAAGCTTCTCTCACGTTTTGAACTGATGATATTTCCTTTCTCAGCGTAGGCCTCAATGGGATGGAAAGAAGTCCTTCTCAGGTTCATCAAAAACAGTGGAAATGGACTGCTGCATGAAACATAAGTGTAAGTCTGTGAGATCAATTCATATATCCCAGAAGTTTCTAAGAAAGCTTCTTTCTAGTTTTCATCTGAGGATATTTCTTTGTCACCGTAAGCTTCATTGCGTTCAGAAGTATCCCATTGCAGATTTCCAGAAAACTGTGTTAGCAAACTGAACACTGAAGAGAAAGGTGTAACACTGTGAGTTGAATTCACACATCCCAATGCAGTTTCTCAGAAGGATTCTTTCTGGTTTTGAGCTGAGGATATTTCTTTTTTACCATAGACCTCAATGAGTTCCAAATCTCACTATGCAGAACACTAGATAACAGAGTTAGCAAACTGTTCCCAGAAGGGAAGGGTGGAACTCTGTGTGATCAAGAGACACATCAGAAAGCAATCTGTCAGAAAGCTTCTCTCTAGTTCTTTTCTGAGGGTATTTCCTTTTCCACCACAGGCCCCTATGGAATCCCAAATCTCACTTTGCCTATTCCTCCAAAAGAGTGTTAGCAAACTGCTTCCTGAAAACTAAGCAGTAACTCTGTGAGAGGAATTCACTGATCACAAAGAAGTTTCTCAGAAAGCTTCTCTCACGTTTTGAAGTGATGATATTTCCTTTCTCAGCGTAGGCCTCAATGCAATCCAAAGAAGTCCTTCTCAGGTTCCTCCAAAACAGTGGTAATGGACTGCTGCATGAAACATAAGTGTAACTCTGTGAGATGAATTCACACAACACCCAGAAGTTTCTACGAAAGCTTCTTTGTAGTTTTCAGCTGAGGATATTTCCTTTGTCACCGTAAGCTTCATTGCGTTCAGATGTATCCCATTGCAGATTTCCAGACAACTGTGTTAGCAAACTGAACACTGAAGAGAAACGTGTAACTCTGTCAGCTGCATTCACACATCGAAATGCAGCTTCTCAGAAGGCTTCTTTGCAGTTTTGATCTGAAGATATTTCCTTTTTCAAAATTGCCCTCAATGAACTGCCAAATCTCACTTTGCACAACACAAGATAACAGAGTTAGCAAACTGTTCCCAGAAGGAAAGGCTGGAATTCTGTGTGATGAAGTCACACATTAGAAAGCAATCTCTCATAAAACTTCTCTCTAGTTCGTATCTGAGGATATTTCCTTATTCACCATCGGGCTCTATGGGCTCCCAAATCTCAGTGTGCAGAACACTAGATAACAGAATTAACAAACTGTTCCCAGAAGGGAAGAGTGGAACTCTGTGTGATGAAGACACACATCAGAAAGCAATCTCTCAGAAAGCTTCTTTCTAGTTTTCATCTGAGGATATTTCTTTTGTCACTGTAAGCTTCACTGCGTTCAGAAGTATCCCATTGCAGATTTCCAGAAAACTGTGTTAGGAAACTGAACACTGAAGAGAAACATGAAACTCTGAATTGCATTCCACCATCGAAATACAGTTTCTCAGAAGGCTTCTTTCCACTGTTGATATGATGATATTTCCTTTTTCACCATAGCCCTCAAGAAGCTCTCAAAACTCACTTTGCAGAATTCAAGATAACCGAGTTACCAAACGGTTCCCAGAAGGGAAGGGTGGAACTCTGTGTGATGAAGACACACATCTCAAAGCAATCTCTCAGAAATCTTCTCTCCAGTTCTTATCTGAGGATATTTCCTTTTTCACCATGGGCCCCTATGGGCTCCCAAATCTCACTTTGCAGATTCCACGAAAAGAGGGTTAGCAAACTTCTTCCTGAGAACTAAGCTGTAACTGTGTGAGAGGAATTCACAGATCACAAAGAAGTTTCTCAGAAAGCTTCTCTCACGTTTCGAACTGATGATATTTCCTTTCTCAGCATAGGCATCTATGCGATCCAAAGACGTCCTTCTCAGGTTCCTCAAAAACAGTGGTAATGGACTGCTGCATGAAACATAAATGTAACTCTGTGAGAAGAATTCACACATCACCCAGAAGTTTCTAAGAAAGCTTCTTTCTGGTTTTCATCTGATAATATTTCCTTTGACACCGTAAGCTTCATAGCGTTCAGAAGTATCCCATTGCAGATTTCCAGAAATCTGTGTTAGAAAACTGAACACTGAAGAGAAACGTGTAACTCTGTGAGTTGCATTCACATATCGACATTCAGTTTCTCAGAAGGATTCTTTCCAGTTTTGATCTCAGGATATTTCCTTTTTCACCATAGTCCTCAATGAGCTCCCAAATATCACTTTGCAAAACCCAAGATAACAGAGTTAGCAGACTGTTCCCAAAAGGGAAGGGTGGAACGCTGTGTGATGAAGACACACATCAGAAAGCAATCTCTCAGAAAGCTTCTCTCTAGTTATTATCTGAGGATATTTCCTTGTTCACCATGGGTCCCTACTAGTTCCCAAATGTCACTTTGCAGTCTCCACGAAAAGAGTGTTAGCAAAGTACTTCCTGAAAAGTAAGCTTAACTCTGTGAGAGAAATTCACAGATCACAAAGAAGTTTCTCAGAAAGCTTCTCTCACGTTTTCAACTGCTGATATTTCCTTTATCTGCATAGGCCTCAATGCAATCCAAAGAAGTCCTACTCAGGTTCCTCAAAAACAGTGGTAATGCAATCCTGCATGAAACATAAGTGTAACTCTGTGAGATGAATTCACACATCACCCAGAAGTTTCTAAGAAAGATTCTTTCTAGTTTTCATCTGAGGATATTTCCTTTGTCATCGTAAGCTTCATTGCGTTCAGAAGTATCCCATTGCAGATTTCTAGAAAACTGTGTTAGCAAACTGAACACTGAAGAGAAATGTGTAACTCTGTGAGTTGCATTCACACATCGATATGCAGTTTCTCAGAAGGCATCTTTCCAGGTTTGATCTGAGGATATTTCCTTTTTCACCATAGCACTCAATGAGCTCCCAAATCTCACTTTGCAGAACACAAGATAACAGAGTTAGCAAACTGTTCCCAGAGGGAAGGGTGGAACTCTGTGTGATGAAGACACACATCAGAAAGCAAGCTCTCAGAAAGCTTCTCTCTAATTATTATCTGAGTCTATTTCCTTTTTCAGCCTGAGCTCCTAAGGACTCCCAAATCTCACTTTGGAAATTCCATGAAAAGAGTGTAAGCAATCTGCTTCCTGAGAACTATGGTGTAACTCTGTGTGAGGAATTTATAGATGACAAAGAAGTTTCTCAGAAAGCTTCTCTCACGTTTGGTACTGATGATATTTCCTTTATCAGCGTAGGCCTCAATGATAACCAAAGAAGTACTTCTCAGATTCCTTAAAAACTGTGGTAATGCACTGCCGCATGAAACATAAGTGTAACTCTGTGAGATTAATTCACACATCACCCAGATGTTTCTAAGAAAGCTTCTTTCTAGTTTTCATCTGAGGATATTTCCTTTGTCATCGTAAGCTTCATAGCGTTCAGAAGTATCCCTTTGTAGACTTCCAGAAAACTGTGTTAGCAAACTTAACACTGAAGACAAACGTATAACTCTATAAGTTGCATTCACACATCGACACGCAGTTTCTCAGAAGGCTTCTTTCCAGTTTTGATCTGAGGATATTTCCTTTTTCACCATAGCTCTCAATCAACTCCCAAATCTCACTTTGCAGAACACAAGATAACAGAGTTAGCAAACTGTTCCGGGAAGGGAAGGGTGAAACTCTGTGTGATGAAGACACACATCAGAAAGCAATCTCTCAGAAAGCTTCTCTCCAGTTACTTTCGGAGGATATTTCCTTTTTCACCATGGGCCCCTATGGGGTCCCAAATGTCACTTTGCAGATTCCACGAAAAGAGTGTTGGAAAACTGCTTCCTGAAAACTAAGCTCTAACTCTGTGAGAGGAATTAACAAATCACAAAGAAGTTTCTAAGAGAACTTCTCTCACGTTTTGAACTGGTGATATTTCCTTTCTCAACGTAGGCCTCTATGCGATCCAAAGAAGACCTTCTCAGGTTCCTCAAAAACAGTGGTAATGGACTGCTGCATGAAACATAAGTGTAACTCTCTGAGATGAATTCACACATCACCCAGAATTTCTAAGGAATCTTCTTTCTAGTTTTCATCTGAGGATATTTCCTTTGTCATGGTAAGCTTCACAGCGTTCAGAAGTATCCCATTGCAGATTTCCAGAAAACTGTGTTAGCAAACTGAACACTGAGTAGAAACTTGGAACTCTGTGAGTTACATTCACACATCGACATGCAGTTTCTCAGAAGGCTTCTTTCCAGTTTTCATCTGAGGATATTCTCTTTTTCACCGTAGTCCTCAATGAGCTTCCAAATCTCACTTTGCACAACACAAGATAACAGAGTTAGCAAACTGTTCCCAGAAGGGGAAGGTGGAACACTGTGTGATGAAGACACACATCTGAAAGCAATCTCTCAGAAAGCTTCTCGGTAATTCTTATCTGAGGATATTTCCTTTTTCACTATGGGCCCATAAGGGCTCCAAAATCACACTTTGCAGATTCCACGAAAAGAGTGTTAGCAAACGGCAACCTGAGAACTAAGCTGTAACTCTGTGAGAGGGTTTCACAGATCACAAAGAAGTTTCTCAGAAAGCTACTCTCACGTTTTGAACTGATGATATTTCCTATATCATCGTAGGCCTCAATGCGATCCAAAGAAGTCCTTCTCAGGTTCCTCAAAAACAGTGGTAATGGACTGCTGCATGAAACATAAGTGTAACTCTGTTAGATGAATTCACACAACACCCAGAAGTTTCTAAGAAAACCTGTTTCTACTTTTCATCTGAGGATATTTCCTTTGTCACCGTAAGCTTCATTGCGTTCAGAAGTATCCCATTGCAGATTTCCAGAAAACTGTGTTAGCAAAGTGAACACTGAAGAGAAACGTGTAACTATGTGAGTTGCATTCAAACATCGAAATGCAGTTTCTCAGAAGGCTTCTTTCCTGTTTGATCCAAGGATACTTCCTTTTTCACCATAGCCCTCAATGAGCGTCGAAATCTCACTTTGCAGAACACTCGATAGCAGAGTTAGCAAACTGTTCCCAGTAGAGAAGGGTGGAACTCTGTGTAGTGAAGTCACACGTCAGAAAGCAATCTCTCAGAAAGCTTCTCTCTAGTTCTTATCTGAGGATATTTCCTTTTTCACCATGGGCCCCTATGGGGTCCCAAATCTCACTTTGCAGAACACAAGATAACAGAGTTAGCAAACTGTTCCCAGAAGGGAAGGGTGCACATCTGTGTGATGAAGACATACATCAGAAATCAATCTCCCAGAAATCTTCTCTCTAGTTCTTATCTGAGGATATTTCCTTTTTCACCATGGGCCCCTATGGGATCCCAAATCTCACTTTGCATATTCCATGAAAAGAGTGTTAGCAAACTGCTTCCTGAGAACTATGCTGTAACTCTGTGAGAGGAATTCATCGATCACTAAGAATTTTCACAGAAAACTTCTCTCAAGTTTTGAACTGATGATATTTCCTTTATTGGCGTAGGCCTCAATGCGATCCAAAGAAATCCTTCTCTGGTTCCTGAAAAACACTGGTAATGGACTGCTGCATGAAACATAAGTGTAACTCTGTGAGATGAATTCAAACATCACCCAGAATTTTCTAAGAAACCTTCTTTCTAGTTTTCATCTGAGGATATTTCCTTGGTCACCGTAAACTTCATTGCATCTGGAAGTATCCCATTGCAGATTTCCAGAAAACTGTGTTAGCAAACTGAACACTGAAGAGAAACGTGCAACTCTGTGACTTGCATTCACACATCGACATTCAGTTTCTCAGAAGGCTTCTTTCCAGTTTTGATCTGCAGATATTTCATTTTTCCCCGAAGCCCTCAATGAGCTCCCAAATATCACTTTGAAGAAACACGATAACAGAGTTAGCAAACTGTTCCCAGAAGGGAAGGGTGGAATTCTGTGTGATGAACACACACCAGAAAGCAATCGCTCAGAAAGCTTCTCTTTAGTTATTATCCTAGGATATTTCCTTTTTCACCATGGGCCCCTACGGGCTCCCAAATCTCACTTTGCGGATTCCACGAAAAGAGTGTTAGCTAACTGCTTCCTGAGAACTAAGCTGTAACTCTGTCAGCGGAATTCACAGATCACAAAGAAGTTTCTCAGAAAGCTTCTCTGACGTTTTCAACTGATGATATTTCCTTTCTCAGAGTAGGCCTCAATGCGATCCAAAGAAGTGCTGCTAAGGTTCCTCAAAAACAGTGGTAATGGACTCCTGGATGAAACATAAGTGTAACTCTGTGAGAGAATTCACAGATCACAGCCATTTTCTAAGAAAGCTTCCTCTAGTTTTCATCTGAGGATATTTTGTTTGTCACCGTAAGGTTCATTGCGCTCAGAAATACCAATTGCAGATTTCCAAAACACTGTGTTAGCAAACTGAACACTGAAGAGAACGTGTAACTCTGTGAGTTGCATTCACACATCGAAATGCCGTTTCTCAGAAGGATTCTTTCCAGTTTTGATCTGAGGATATTCCTTTTTCACCATAGCCTTCAATGAGTTCCCAAAACTCACTTTGCAGAACACAAGATGACAGAGTAGCAAACTGTTCCAAAAGAGAAGGGTGGAAGTCTGTGTGATGAAGACACACATCAGAAAGAAATCTCTCAGAAAGCTTCTCTCCAGTTATTATCGGAGAATATTTCCTTTTTCACCATCGCCCCTATGGACTCCAAATCTCACTTTGCAGATTCCACGAAAAGAATGTTAGCAAACTGCTTCCTGAGAACTAACCTGTAACTCTGTGAGAGGTATTCACAGATCACAAAGAAGTTTCTCAGAAAGCTTCTCTCACGTTTTGAACTGATGATATTTCCTTTCTCAGCGTAGGCCTCAATGCGATGCAAAGGAGTCCTTCTCAGGTTCCTCAAAAACAGTGGTAATGACTGCTGCATGAAACATAAGTGTAACTCTGTGAAATAAATTCACCCATCACCCAGAAGTTTCTAAGAAACTTTCTTTCTGGTTTTCATCTGAGGATATTTCCTTTGTCACCGTAAGCTTCATTGCGTTCAGTAGTATCTCATTGCAGATTTCCAGAAAACTGTGTTAGCAAACTGAACACTGAAGAGAAACGTGTATCTCTGTGAGTTGCATTCACACAACGTAATGCAGTTTCCCAGTCGGCTTCTTTCCAGTTTTGAGCTGAGGATATTTCCTTTTTCACCATCCACCTCAATCACCTCCCAAATCTCACTTTGCAGAACACAAGACAACAGAGTTAGCAAACTGTGACCAGAAGGGAAGGGTGGAACTCTGTGTGATGAAGACACACATCAGAAAGCCATCTCTCAGAAATCTACCCTCTAGTTCTTATCAGAGGATATTTTCTTTTTCACCATGGGCCATTATGGGCACCCAAATCTCACTTTGCAGATTCCACAAAAGGAGTGTCAGCAAACTGCTTCCGGAGAACTAAGCTGTAACTCTGTGAGCGGAATTCACAGATCACAAAGAAGTTTCTCAGAAAGCTTCTCTTACCTTTTGAACTGATGATATTTCTTTTATCAGCGTAGGCCTCAATGCGATCCAAAGAATTCCTTGTCAGGTTCCTCAAAAACAGTGGTAATGGAGTGCTTCATGAAACATAAGTGTAACTCTGTGAGATGAATTCACACATCACACACCAGTTTCTCAGAAAGTTTTTTCTAGTTTTCATCTGAGGATATTTCCTTTGTCACTGGAAGCTTCATTGCGTTCAGAGGTATCCCATTGCAGATTTCCAGAAAACTGAGTTAGGAAACTGAACACTGAAGAGAAATGTGTAACTCTGTGAGTTGCATTCACACATCGAAAAGCATTTTCTCATAAGGCTCTTCCAGTTTTCATCTGAGGATATTGCCTAACTCACCAGAGCCCTCAGTGAGCTCCAAAACCTCGCTCTGCAGAACACAAGATAACAGAGTTAGCACACTGTTCCCAGAAGGGAAGGGTGGAACTCTGTGTGATGAAGACACACACCAGAAAGCCATCTCTCAGAAATCTACCCTCTAGTTCTTATCGGAGGATATTTCCTTTTTCACCATGGGCCATTATGGGCACCCAAATCTCACTTTGCAGATTCCACGAAAAGAGTGTTACCAAACTGTTTCCTGAGAACTAAGCTGTAACTCTGTGAGAGGAATTCACAGATCACAAAGAATTTTCTCAGAAAGCTTCTCTCACGTTTTGAACTGCTGATATTTCCTTTATCAGCGTAGGCCTTAATGTGATCCAAAGAAATCCTTCTCAGGTGCCTCAAAAACTGTGGTAATGGACTGCTGCATGAAACATAAGTGTAACTCTGTGAGATAAATTCACACATCACCCAGAAGATTCTAAGAAAGCATCTTTCTAGTTTTCATCTGAGGATATTTCCTTGGTCACCGTAAGCTTCATTGCGTTCTGAAGTATCCCATTGCAGATTTCCAGAAAACTGTCTTAGCAAACTGAACACCAAAGAGAAACGTGGAACTCTGTGAGTTGCATTCACACATCGACATGCAGTTTCTCAGAAGGCTTCTTTCCTGTTTTGATCTGAGGATATTTCCTTTTTCACCATAGCCCTAAATGAGCTCCCAAATCTCACTTTGCAGAACACAATATAACAGAGTTAGCAAACTCTTCCCAGAAGGGAAGGGGGAACTCTGTGTGATGAAGACACACATCAGGAAGCAATCTCTCAGAATGCCTCTATCTACTTCTTCTCTGAGGATATTTCCTTTTTCACTATGAGCCCCTATGGGATCCCAAATCTCACTTTGCAGATTCCACGAAAAGTGTGTTAGCAAACTGCTTACTGAAAACTAAGCTGTAACTCTGTGAGAGAAATTCACAGATCACAAAGAAGTTTCTCAGAAAGCTTCTTTCACGTATTGAACTGGTGAAATTTCCTTTATCAGCGTAGGCCTCAATGCGATCCAAAGAAGTCCTTCTCAAGTTCCTCAAAAACAGTGGTAATGGACTGCTGCATGAACCATAAGTGTAACTCTGTGAGATGAATTCACATATCACCCAGAAGTTTCAAAGAAACCTTTTTTCTAGTTTTCATCTGAGTATATTTCTTTGGTCACCGTAAGCTTCACTGCGTTCAGAAGTATCCCATTGCAGGTTTCCAGAAAACTGTGTTAGCAAACTGAACACTGAAGAGAAACGTATAACTCTGTGAGTTGCATTCACACATCGACCTGCAGTTTCTCAGAAGGCTTCTTTCCAGTTTTTATCTGAGGATATTTACTTTTTCACCATAGCCTTCAAAGAGCCTCCAAATCTCACTTTGTAGAACACAAGATAACAGAGTTAGCAACCTGTTCACAGAAGAGAAGGGTGGAACACTGTGTGATCAAGAGACACATCAGAAAGCAATCTCTCAGAAAGCTACTGTCTAGTTATTATCTGAGGATATTTCCTTTTACACCATTGGTCCCTATGGGCTCCCAAATCTCACTTTGCAGATTCCACGACCTAAAGAAGTCCTTCTCAGGTTCCTCAAAAACAGTGGTAATGGACTGCTGCATGAAACATAAGTGTAACTCTGTGAGATGAATTCACACATCACCCAGAAGTTTCTAAGAGAGCTTCTTTCTAGTTTTCATCTGGGGACATTTCCTTTGTCACCGTAAGCTTCATTGCGTTCGGAAGTATCAAACTGCAGATTTCCAGAAAACTGGGTTAGCAAACTGAACACTGAAGAGAAACGTGTAACTGTGTGAGTTGCATTCACACAGCGAAATGCAGTTTCTCAGAAGGCTTCTTTCCAGTTTTGATCTGAGGCTCTTTCCTTTTTCACCATAGCCCTCAATGAGCTCCCAAATCTCACTTTGCAGAACACAAGATTCAGAGTTAGCAGACTGTTCCCAGAAGGGAAGGGTGGAACTCAGTGTGATGAAGACAGACATCAGAAAGCAATCTCTCAGAAAGCTTCTCTCTTGTTCTTATCGGAGTATATTTCCTTTTTCACTCTTGTCCCCTATGGGCTGTCAAATCTCACATTGAAGATTCCACGAAAAGAGTGTTAGCAAACTGCTTCCTGAGAACTAAGCTTGAACTCTGTGAGACGAATTCACAGATCACTAAGAAGTTTCTCAGAAAGCTTCTCTCACGTTTTCAATGGATATTTCGTTTCTCAGCATGGGCCACAATGCGATCCAAAGAAGTCCTTCTCAGGTTCCTCAAAAACAGTGGTAATAGACTTCCGCATGAAACATAAGTGTAAATTTGTGAGATAAATTCACACATCACCCAGAAGTTTCTAAGAAAGCGTCTTTCTAGTGTTCATCTGAGGACATTTCCTTTGTCACCGTAAGCTTCATAGCGTTCAGAAGTATCCCTTTGCAGATTTCCAGAAAACTGTGTTATCAAACTAAACACTGAACAGAAACGTGTACTCTGTGAGTTGCATTCACACATTGACATTCAGTTTCTCAGAAGGCTTCTTTCCATTTTTTATCTGAGGATATTGCCCTTTTCACCATAGCCCTCAATGAGCTCCCAAATCTCACTTTGCAGAACACAAGATAACAGAGTTGGCAAACTGTTCCCAGAAGGGAACGGTGGAACTCTGTGTGATGAAGACACACATCAGAAAGCAATCTCTCAGAAAGCTTCCCTTTAGTTATTATCTGAGTATATTTCCTTTTTCACCATGGGCCCCTATAGTCTCCCAAATCTTACTTTGTAAATTCCACGAAAAGAGTGTTAGCAAACCGCTACCTGAGAACTAAGCTTTAACTCTGTGTTAGAAATTCATATAATACAATGAAATTTCTCAGAAAGCTTCTCTCACGTTTTCAACTGATGGTATTTCCTTTCTCAACGTAGGCCTCTATGCGATCCATAGCAGTCCTTCTCATTTTCCTCAAAGAGAGTAGTAATGAACTGCTGCATGAAGCATAAGTGTAACTCTGTTAGATGACTTCACACATCACCCAGGAGGTTCTAAGAAAGCTTCTTTCTAGTTTTCATGTGAGGATATTTGCTTTCTCACCGTCAGCTCCATGCGTTCAGAAGCATCCCATTGGTGATTTCCAGAAAACTGTGTTAGGAAATTGAACACTGAAGAGAAACGTGTAACTCTGTGAGTTGCATTCACACATCAAAATGCAGTTTCTCAGAAGGATGCTTTCCAGTTTAGATCTGAGGATATTTCCTTTTTCACCACAGCCCTCAATGAGCTCCCAAATATCACTTTGAAGAAACAAGATAACAGAGTTAGCAAACTGTTCCCAGAAGGGAAGGGTGGAACTCTGTGTGATGAACACACACCAGAAAGTAATCTCTCAGAAAGCTTCTCTTTAGTTATTATCCTAGGATATTTCCATTTTCACCATGGGCCCCTACGGGCTCCCAAATCTCACTTTGCAGATTCCACGAAAGGAGTGTTAGCAAACTGCTTCCTGAGAACTAAGCTGTCACTCTGTCAGCGGAATTTTCAGATCACAAAGAAGTTTCTCAGAAAGCTTCTCTGACGTTTTCAACTGATGATATTTCCTTTCTCAGAGTAGGCCTCAATGCGATCCAAAGAAGTGCTGCTCAGGTTCCTCAAAAACAGTTGTAATGGACTCCTGGATGAAACATAAGTGTAACTCTGTGAGAGGAATTCACAGATCACAGCCAAGTTTCTAAGAAAGCTTCTTTCTAGTTTTCATCTGAGGATATTTCATTTGTCACCGTAAGGTTCATTGCGCTCAGAAGTACCCAATTGCATATTTCCAAAACACTGTGTTAGCATACTGAACACTGAAGAGAAACGTGTAACTCTGTGAGATGCATTCACATATCGAAATGCCGTTTCTCAGAAGGATTCTTTCCAGAGTTGATCTGAGGATATTTCCTTTTTCACCATAGCCTTCAATGAGTTCCCAAAACTCACTTTGCAGAACACAAGATGACAGAGGTAGCAAACTATTCCCAAAAGGGAAGGGTGGAACTCTGTGTGATTAAGACAGACATCAGAAAGCAATCTCTCAGAAAGCTTCTCTCCAGTTATTATCGGAGAATATTTCCTTTTCACCATCGGTCCCTGTGGATTCCCAAATCTCACTTTGCAGATTCCACGAAAAGAATGTTAGCAAACTGCTTCCTGAGAACTAAACTGTAACTCTGTGAGAGGTATTCACAGATCACAAAGAAGTTTCTCAGAAAGCTTCTCTCACGTTTTGAACTGATGATATTTCCTTTCTCAGCGTAGGCCTCAATGCGATGCAAAGGAGTCCTTCTCAGGTTCCTCAAAAACAGTGGTAATGACTGCTGCATGAAACATAAGTGTAACTCTGAGAAATAAATTCACACATCACGCAGAAGTTTCTAAGAAACCTTCTTTCTAGTTTTCATCTGAGGATATTTCCTTTGTCACCGTAAGCTTCATTGCGTTCAGTAGTATCCCATTGTAGTTTTCCAGAAAACTGTGTTAGCAAACTGAACACTGAAGAGAAACGTGTATCTCTGTGAGTTGCATTAACACAACGTAATGCAGTTTCCCAGTCGCCTTCTTTCCAGTTTTGATCTGAGGATATTTCCTTCTTCACCATCGCCCTCAATCACCTCCCAAATCTCACTTTGCAGAACACAAGATAACAGAGTTAGCAAACTGTGACCAGAAGGGAAGGGTGGAACTCTGTGTGATGAAGACACACATCAGAAAGCCATCTCTCAGAAATCTACCCTCTAGTTCTTATCGGAGGATATTTCCTTTATCACCATGGGCCATAATGGGCACCCAAATCTCACTTTGCAGATTCCACAAAAGGAGTGTCAGCAAACTGCTTCCGGAGAACTAAGCTGTAACTCTGTGAGCGGAATTCACAGATCACAAAGAAGTTTCTCAGAGTGCTTCTCTTACCTTTTGAACTGATGATATTTCCTTTATCAGCGTAGGCCTCAATGCGATGCAAAGAATTCCTTCTCAAGTTCCTCAAAAACAGAGGTACAGGAGTGCTTCATGAAACATAAGTGTAACTCTGTGAGATGAAATCACACAGCACCCACAAGTTTCTCAGAAAGTTTCTTTCTAGTTTTCATCTGAGGATATTTCCTTTGTCACTGTAAGCTTCATTGCGTTCAGAGGTATCCCATTGCAGATTTCCAGAAAACTGAGTTAGCAAACTGAACACTGAAGAGAAATGTGTAACTCTGTGAGTTGCATTCACACATCGAAAAGCAGTTTCTCATAAGGCTTCCTTCCAGTTTTCATCTGAGGATATTGCCTTTCTCACCAGAGCCCTCATTGAGCTCCAAAACCTCGCTCTGCAGAACACAAGATAACAGAGTTAGCACACTGTTCCCAGAAGGGAAGGGTGGAACTCTGTGTGATGAAGACACACATCAGAAAGCCATCTCTCAGAAATCTACCCTCTAGTTCTTATCGGAGGATATTTCCTTTTTCACCATGGGACATAATGGGCACCCAAATCTCACTTTGCAGATTCCACAAAAGGAGTGTCAGCAAACGGCAACCTGAGAACTAAGCTGTAACTCTGTGAGAGGATTTCACAGATCACAAAGAAGTTTCTCAGAAAGCTTCTCTCACGTTTTGAACTGATGATATTTCCTATATCATTGTAGGCCTCAATGTGATCCAGAGAAGTCATTCTCAGGTTCCTCAAAAACAGTGGTAATGGACTGCTGCATGACACATACATGTAGCTCTGTGAGATGAATTCACACAACACTCAGAAGTTTCTAAGAAAGCCTGTTTCTACTTTTCATCTGAGGATATTTCCTTTGTCACCATAAGCTTCATTGCGTTCAGAAGTATCCCATGGCAGATTTCCCGAAAACTGTGTTAGCTAACTGAACACTGAAGAGAAACGTGTAACTCTGTGAGTTGCATTCACGCATCGACATTCAGTTTCTCAGAATGCTTCTTTCCATTTTTGATCTAAGGATAATTCCTTTTTCACCATAGCCCTCAATGAGCTCCAAAATCTCACTTTGCAGAACACAAGATAACAGAGTTGGCAAACTGTTCCCACAATGGAAGCGTGGAACTCTGTGTGGTGAACACACACATCAGAAAGCAATCTGTCAGAAAGCTTCTCTCAAGTTCTTATCTGAGGATACTTCCTTTTTCACCATGGACCCCTATTGGCTCCCAATTCTCACTTTGCAGATTCCACGAAAAGAGCATTAGCAAACTGCTCCTGAGAACTAAGCTGTAACTCTGTGAGAGGAATTCACAGATCACAAAGGAGTTTCTCAGAAAGCTTCTGTCACGTTTCCAACTGATGATATTTGCTTTCTCAGCGTCGGCCTCAATGCGATCCAAAGAATTCCTACTCAGGTTCCTGAAAAATAGTGGTAATGGACTGCTGCATGAAACATAAGTGTAACACTGTGAGATGAATTCACACATCACACAGAAGTTTCTAAGAAAGCTTCTTTCTACTTTTCATCTGAGGTTATTTCCTTTATCACCGTAAGCTTCATTGCGTTCAGAAGTCTCCCATTGCAGATTTCCAGAAAACTGTGTTAGCCAATTGAACACTGAAGAGAAACGTATAACTGTATGAGTTGCATTCACACATCGAAATGCAGTTTCTCAGATGGCTTCTATAAAGTTTTGATCTGAGGATATTTCCTTTTTCACCATAGCCCTCAATCAACTCCCAAATCTCACTTTGCAGAACACAAGATAAAAGAGTTAGAAAACTGTTCCAAGAAGCGAAGGGTGGAACACTATGCGATGAAGTCACACATCAGAAAGCATCCTCTCAGAAAGCTTCTCTCTAGTTCTTATCTGAGGATAATTCCTTTTTCACCATGGGCCCCTATGGGCTCCCAAATCTCAGTTTGCGGAACACAAGATAACAGAGTTAGAAAACTGTTCCCAGAAGTGAAGAGTGGAACTCTGTGTGATGAAGACACACATCAGAAAGCAATCTCTCAGAAAGCTTCTCTCTAGTTCTGATCTGAGGATATTTCCTTTTTCATGAAGGGCCCCTATGAGCTCCCAAAACTCACTTTGTAGATTCCACGAAAAGAGTGTTAGCAAACTGATTCCTGAGAACTAGCTGTTACTCTGTGAGAGGAATTCACAGATCACAAAGAAGTTTCTCAGAAACCTTCTCTCACGTTTTGAACTGATGATATTTCCTGTATCAGTGTACACCTCAATGCGATCCAATGAAGTCCTTCTCAGGTTCCTCAAAAACAGTGGTAATGGACTGCTGCATGAAACATAAGTGTAACTCTGTGATATGAATTCACACATCACCCAGAACTTTCTAAGAAAGCTTCTTTCTAGGTTTCATCTGAGGATATTTCCTTGGTCATCGTAAGCTTTACTCTGTTCAGAAGCATCCCATTGCAGATTTCCAGAAAACTCTGTTAGCAAACTGAACACTGAAAAGAAACGTGTAACTCTGTGAGTTGCATTCACACATCGACATGCAGTTTCTCAGAAGGCTTCTTTCCAGTTTTGATGTTAGGTTATTTCCTTTTTCACCATAGCCCTCAATGAGCTCCCAAATCTCCCTTTGCAGAACACAAGATAACAGAGTTAGGAAACTGTTCCCACAAGGGAAGGGTGGAATTCAGACTGATGAAGACACACATCAGAAAGCAATCTCTCAGGAAGCTTTTCTACAGTTATTAATGCAGCATATTACCTTTTTCACCATGGGTCCCTATGGGCTCCCAAATCACACTTTGCAGATTCCACGAAAAGAGTGTTAGCAAACTGCTGCCTGAGAACTAAGCTGTATCTTTGTGAGAGGAATTCACAGATCACAAAGAAGTTCCTCAGAAATCTTCTCTCACGTTTTGAACTGATGATATTTCCTTTCTCAGCGTAGGCCTCAATGTGATCCAAAGAAGTCCTTCTCAGGTTCCTCAAAAACAGTGGTAATGGACTGCTGCATGAAACATAAGTGTAACTCTGTGAGATTAATTCACACATCACCCAGAATTTCTAAGAAACCTTCTTTCCAGTTTTGATCTGAGGATATTTCCTTTGTCACTGTAAGCTTCACTGCGTTCAGAAGTATCCCATTGCAGATTTCCAGAAAACTGTGTTAGCAAACTGAACACTGGAGAGAAACGTGGAACTCTGTGAGTTGCATTCACACATCGACATGCAGTTTCTCAGAAGGCTTCTTTGCAGTTTTGATCTGAGGCTATTTCCTTTTTCACCATAGCCCTAAATGAGCTCCCAAATCTCACTTTGCAGAATACAAGATAACAGAGTTAGCAAACAGTTCCCAGAAGGGAAGGGTGGAACTCTATGTGATCAAGAGACACATCAGAAAGCAATCTCGCAGAAAGCTTCTCTCTCATTATCTGAGGATCTTTCCTTTTTCACCATGGGCCCCTATGGGCTCTGAAATCTCACTTTGCAGATTCCACGAAAAGAGTGTTAGCAAACTGCTTCCTGAGAACTAAGCTGTAACTGTGTGAGAGGAATTCACAGATCACAAAGAAGTTTCTCAGAAAGCTTCTCTCACGTTTTCAACTGATGATATTTCCTTTCTCAGCGTAGGCCTCTATGTGATCCAAAGAAATCCTTCTCAGATTCCTCAAAAACAGTGGTAATGGACTGCTGCATGAAACATAAGTGTAACTCTGTGAGATGAATTCACACATCACCCAGTAGTTTCTAAGAAAGCTTCTTTCTAGTTTTCACCTGAGGATATTTCCTTTGTCACCGTAAGCTTCATTGCATTCAGAAGTATCCCATTGCAGATTTCCAGAAAACTGTGTTAGCAAACTGAACACCGAAGAGAAACGTGTAGCTCTGTGACTTGCATTCACACATCGACATTCAGTTTCTCAGAAGGTTTCTTTCCACTTTTGATCTGAGGATATTTCCTTTTTCACCATAGTCCTCAATCACCTCCCAAATCTCACTTTGCAGAACACAAGATAACAGAGTTAGCAAACTGTTCCAAGAAGGGAAGGGTGGAACTCTGTGTGATGAAGACACACATCTCAAAGCAATCTCTCAGAAAGCTTTTCTCTAGTTCTTAGCTGAGGATATTTCCTTTTTCACCATGGAGCACTATGGGCTCCCAAATCTCACTTTGCAGATTCCATGAAAAGAGTGTTAGCAAACTGCTTCATGAGAACTAAGCTGTAATTCTGTGAGAGGAATTCACAGATCACAAGGGAATTGCTCAGAAAGCTTCTCTCACGTTTTGAACTGGTGATATTTCCTTTATCAGCGTAGGCCTCAATGCGATCCAAAAAAGTCCTTCTCAGGTTCCTCAAAGACAGCGGTAATGAAATGCTGCATGAAACATAAGTGCAACTCTATGAGATGAATTCATACATCACCCAGAAGTTTCTAAGAAACCTTTTTTCTAGTTTTCATCTGAGGATACTTCGTTTTTCACCGTAAGATTCATTGCGTTCAGAAGTATCCCATTGCAGATTTCCGGAAAACCGTGTTAGCAAACTGAACCCTGAAGAGAAACGTGTAACTCTGTGAGTTGCATTCACACATTGAAATGCAGTTTCTCAGAAGGCTTCTTTCCAGTTTTGATCTGAGGATATTTCCTTTTTCACCATAGCCCTCAATCAGCTCCCAAATCTCACTTTGCAGGCACAAGATAACAGAGTTAGCAAACTGTTCCCAGAAGGAAAGGGTTGAACTCTGTGTGATGAAGACACACATCAGAAAGCAATATCTCAGGAAGCTTCTCTCTAGTTCTTATCTGAGGATATTTCCTTTTTCACCATGGGCCCCCAAGGGCTCCCAAATCTCACTTTGCAGATCATAAGATAACAGAGTTAGCAAACTGTTCCCAGAAGGGGAGTGTGGAACTCTGTGTGATGAAGACACACATCAGAAAGAAATCTCTCAGAAAGCTTCTCTCTAGAACTTATCTGAGGATATTTCCTTTTTGACCATGGGCCCCTATGTGCTCCCAAATATCACTTTACAGATTCCACGAAAAAAGTGTTAGCAAACTGCTTCCGGAGAACTAAGCTGTAACTCTCTGAGGAGAATGCACAGATCATAAAGAAGTTTCTCAGAAAGCTTCTCTCACGTTTTGAACTGATGATATTTCCTTTCTCAGCGTAGGCCTCAATGCGATCCAAAGAAGTCCTTCTCAGGATCATCAAAAACAGTGGTCATGGACTGCTGCATGAAACATAACTGTAACTCTGTGAGATCAATTCATCTATCACCCAGAAGTTTCTAAGAAAGCTTCTTTCTAGTTTTCTTCTGAGGATATTTCTTTGTCACCGTAAGCTTCATTGCGTTCAGAAGTATCCCACTGCAGATTGCCAGAAAACTGCATTAGCAAACAGAACACTGAAGAGAAATGTGTAAGTCTGTGAGTTGCATTCACACATGGAAATGCAGTTTCTCAAAGGCTTCTTTCCAGTTTTGATCTCAGGATATTTCCTTTTTCACCATAGCCCCCAATGAGCTGCCAAATCTCACTTCACAGAACCCAAAATAACAGAGTCAGCAGACTGTTCCCCGAAGGGAAGAGTAAGTCTCTGTGTGATGAAGACACACACCAGAAAGCAATCTCTCAGAAATCTTCTCTCTAGTTCTTATCTGAGGTTATTTCCTTTAACACCATGGGCCCCTATGGGCTCCCAAATCTCACTGTGCAGATTCGACAAAAAGAGTGTTAGCAAACTGCTTCCTGAGAACTAAGCTGTAACTCTGTGAGAGGAATTCACAGATGACAAAGAAGTTTCTCAGAAAGCTTCTCTCACGTTTTTAACTAATATTTCCTTTATCAGCGTAGGCCTCAATGCGACCCAAAAAAGTCCTTCTCAGGTTCCTCAAAAACAGTGGTAATGGACTGCTGCATGAAACATAATGTAACTCTGTGAGATGAATTCACACGTCAACCAGAAGTTTCTAAGAAACTGCTTTCTAGTTTCCATCTGAGGATATTTGTTTTGTGACCGTAAGCTTCATTGCGTTCAGAAGTATCCCATTGCAGATTTCAAGAAAACTGTGTTAGCAAACTCAATACTGAAGAGAATCGTGTAACTCTGTGAGTTGCATGCACACATAGAAATGCAGTTTCTCAGAAGGCTTCTTTCCAGTTGATCTGAGGATACTTCCTTTTTCACCATACCCTCAATGTGCTTTCACATCCCACTTTGCAGAACAAAAGATAACAGAGTTAGCAGACTGTTCCCAGAAGGGAAGAATGGAATTCAGTGTGATGAAGTCACACATAAGAAAGCAATTTCTGAGAAAGGTTTTCTCTCTAGTTATTATGTGAGGCTATTTCCTTTTTCACCATGGGCCCCTATGGTCGCCCCAATCTCCCTTTGCAAAACACAAGATAAAAGAGTTAGCAAACTGATCACAGAGGGAAGGGTGGAAATCTGTGTGAGGAAGACACACATCAGAAAGCAATCTCTCAGAAAGCTTCTCTCTAGTTCTTATATGAGAATATTTCCTTTTTCACCATGGGCCCCTATGGGCTCCCATATCTCATTTTGCAGATTCCACGAAAAGACTTTTAGCACACTACTTCCTGAGAACTAAGCTGTAACTCTGTCAGCGGAATTCACAGATCACAAAGAAGTTTCTCAGAAAGCTTCTCTCACGTTTTGAAGTGATGACATTTCATTTATCAGCGTTGGCCTCAATGCGATCCAAAGAAGTCCTTCTCAGGTTCCTCAAAAATAATGGTAATGGACTGCTGCATGAAACATAAGTGTAACTCTGTGAGATGAATTCACACATCATCCAGAAATTTCTAAGAAACCTTCTTTCCAGTTTTGATCTGAGGATATTTCCTTTGTCACCGTAAGCTTCATTGCGTTCAGAAATATCCCATTGCAGATTTCCAGAAAACTGTGTTAGCAAACTGAACACTGAAGACAAACTTGTATCTCTGTGAGTTGCATTCACACATCGACATGCAGTTTCTCAGAAGGCTTCTTTCCTCTTTTGATCTGAGTATATTTCCTTTTTCACCATACCCCTCAATGAGCTCCCAAATCTCACTTTGCAGAACACAAGATAACAGAGTTCGCAACCTGTTCCCAGAAGGCAAGGGTGGAACTCTGTGTGATGAAGACACACATCAGAAAGCAATCTCTCAGCAAGCTTCTCTCTAGTTATTATCTGAGGATATTTCCTTTTTCACCATGGGCTCCTATGGGCTCCCAAATCTCACTTTGCAGATTCCACGAAAAGAGTGTTAGCAAACTGCTTCCGGAGAACTAAGCTGTAACTCTGTGAGAGGAATTTACAGATCACAAAGAAGGTTCTCAGAAAGCTTCTCTCACGTTTTGAACTGCTGATATTTCCTTCATCAACGTAGGCCTCCATGCGATCCAAAGAAGTCCTTCTCAGTTTCCTCAAAAACCGTGGTAATGGACTGTGCATGAAACATAAGTATAACTCTGTGAGATGAATTCACACATCACCCACAAGTTTCTAAGAATGTTTCTTTCTAGTTTTCATCTGAGGATATTTCCTTTGTCACCGTAAGCTTCGTTGCGTTCAGAAGTATCCCATTACAGATTTCCAGAAAACTGTGTTAGCATTCTGAACACTGAAGACAAACGTGTAACTCTGTTAGTCGCATTGAGGCATCGAAATGCAGTTTCTCAGAAGGCTTCTTTCCAGCTTTGATCTGAGGATATTTCCTTTTTCACCATAGAAACTCAATGAACTCCCATATCTCACTTTGCAGAAGACAAGATAACAGAGTTATCAAACTGTTCCCAGAAGGGAAGGGTGGAACTCTGTGTGATGAAGACACACATCAGGAAGCAATCTCTCAGAAAACTTCTTTCTAGTTCTTATCTGAGGCTATTTCCTTTTTCACCATGGGTCCCTATGGGCTCCCAAACTCACTTTGCAGATTCCACGAAAAGAGTGTTAGCAAACTGCTTCCTGAGATCAAAGCTGTAACTCCGTGAGAGGAATTCACAGATCACAAAGAAATTTCTCACAAAGCTTCTCTCAAGTTTTGAACTGATGATATTTCCTTTCCCAGCGTAGGCCTCAATACGATCGAAAGAAGTCCTTCTCAGATTCCTCAAAAACAGTGATAATGGACTGCTGCATGGAACATAAGTGTATCTCAGCCGGGCGCGGTTGCTCAAGCCTGTAATCTCAGCACTTTGGGAGGCCGAGACGGGTGGATCACGAGGTCAGGAGATCGAGACCATCCTGGCTAACACGGTGAAACCCCGTCTCTACTAAAAAAAAAAATACAAAAAACTAGCCGGATGACGAGGAGGGCACCTGTAGTCCCAGCTACTCGGGAGGCTGAGACAGGAGAATGGCGTGAACCCGGGAGGCGGAGCTTGCAGTGAGCTGAGAGCTGGCCACTGCACTCCAGCCTGGGCGGCAGAGGCAGACTCCGTGTCAAAAAAAAAGAAACATAAGTGTAACTCTGTGAGATGAATTCACACATCACCCAGAAGTTTCTAACAAAGCTTCTTCCTCCTTTTCATCTGAGGATATTTCGTTTGTCACCGTAAGCTTCATTGCGTTCAGAAGAATCGCATTGCAGATTTGCAGAAAACTGTGTTAGCAAACTGAACACTGAAGAGAAACGTGTAACTCTGTGAGTTGCAGTCTCACATCGACATTCGGTTTTTCAGAAGGCTTCTTTCCAGTTTTGATCTTCGAATATTGCCTTTTTCACCATAGACCTCAAGTAGCTCCCAAATCTCACTTTGCAGAACCCAAGATAACAGAGTTAGCAGAGTGTTCCCAAAAGGGAAGTGTGGAATTCTGTGTGATGAAGACACACATCAGAAAGCAATCTCTCAGAAAGCTTCTCTCTAGTTATTATCTGAGGATATTTCCTTTTTCACCATGGGCCCCTATGGGTTCCCAAATCTCACTTTGCGGATTCCACGAAAAGAGAGTTAGCAAACTCATTGCTGAGAACTAAGGTGAACTCTGTGAGAGGAATTCACAGATCACAAAGAGGTATGTCAGAAAGCTTCTCTCACGTTTTGAACTGTTGATATTTCCTTTATCAGCGTAGGCCTCAATGCGATCCAAAGAATTCCTTCTCAGGTTCCTCAAAAACAGTGGTAATGGACTGCTGCATGAAACATAAGTGTAACCCTGTGAGATGAATTCACACATCACACAGAAGTTTGTAAGAAAGCTTCTTTCCAGTTTTCATCTGAGGATATTTCCTTTGTCACCGTAAGCTTCATTGCATTCAGAAGTATAACATTACAGATTTCCAGAAAACTGTGTTAGGAAACTGAACACTGAAGAGAAACGTGTAACTCTGTGACTTGAATTCACATATCGACATGCAGTTTCTCAGAAGGCTTCTTTCCAATTTTCATCTGAGGATATTTACTTTTTCACCAAAGCCCTCAAAGAGCTCCCAAATCTCACTTTGCATACACAAGTTAACAGAGTTAGCAAACTGTTCCCAGAAGGAAAGGGTGGATCTCTGTGCGATGAAGACACACATCAGGAAGCAATCTCGCAGAAATCTTCTCTCTAGTTCTTATCGGAGGATATTTCCTTTTTCATCATGGGCCCCTATGGGCTTCCAAATCTCACTTTGCAGATTCCATGAAAAGAGTGTTAGAAAACTGCTTCCTGAGAACTAAGCTGTAACTTTGTTAGAGGAATTCACAGATAACAAAGAAGTTTCTCAGAAAGCTTCTCGCCCGTTTTGAACTGATGATATTTCCTTTATCAGCATAGGCCTCAATGCGATCCAAAGAAGTCCTTCTCAGGTTCCTCGAAAACAGTGGTACTGCAATGCTGCATGAAACATAATTGAAGCTCTGTGAGATGAATTCTCACATCACCCAGAACTTTCTAAGAAAGCTTCTTTGTAGTTTTCATCTGAGGATATTTGTTTTGTCACCTTAAGCATCATTGCGTTCAGAAGTATCCCATTGCAGATTTCCAGAAAACCGTGTTAGCAAACTGAACACTGAAGAGAAATGTGTACCTCTGTGAGTTGCTATCACGCATCGAAATGCAGTTGCTTAGAAGGATTCTTTCCAGTTTGGAGCTGAGGATATTTCCTTTTTCACTATAGTCCTCAATCAGCTCCCAAATCTCACTTTGCAGAACACAAGATAACAGAGTTAGCAAACTGTTCCGAGAAGGGAAGGGTGGAACTCTGTGTGACGAAGACACACATCAGAAAGCAATCTCTCAGAAACCTTCTCTCTAGTTATTATGTGAGGATATTTCCTTTTCACCATTTGCCCCTATGGGCTCCCAAATCTCATTTTGCAGATTCCACGAAAAAAGTGTTAGCAAACTGCTTCCTGAGAACTAAGCTGTAACTCTCTGAGAGGAATTCACAGATCACAAAGAAGTTTCTCAGAAAGCTTCTCTCATGTTTTGAACTGATGATACTTCCTTTCTCAGCATAGGCCTCAATGCGATTTTAAGAAGTCCTTCTCCGTTTCCTCAAAAACAGTGGTAATGGACTGCTGCATGAAACATAAGTGTAACTCTGTGACATGAATTCACACATCACCCAGATATTTCTAAGCAAGCTTTTTTTCTAGTTTTCATCTGGGGACATTTCCTTTGTAACCATAAGCTTCATTGCTTTCAGAAGTATCCCATTGCAGATTTCCAGAAAACTGTGTTAGCAAACTGAACACTGAAGACAAACGTGTAACACTGTGAGTTGCATTAACAAATTGACATGCGGTCTCTCAGTAGGCTTCTTTCCAGTTTTGATCTGAGGATATTCCTTCTTCACCATAGCCCTCAATCAGCTCCCAAATCTCACTTTGCAGAACACAAGATAACAGAGCAAACTGTTCCGAGAAGGGAAGGGTGGAACTCTGTTTGATGAAGACACACATCCGAAAGCAATTTCTCAGAAAGCTTCTCTCTAGTTATTATCTGAGGCTGTTTGCTTTTCACCATGGGTTCCTAGAGGCTCTCAAATCTCACTTTGAAGATTCCACGAAAGGAGTGTTAGAAAACTGCTTCCTGAGAAATAACCTGGAACTCTGTGAGAGGAATTCACAGATCACAAAGAAGTTTCTCAGAAAACTTCTCTCACGTTTTGAACTGTTGATATATCCTTTCTCAGCGCATACCTCAATGCGATCCAAAGAAGTCCTTCTCAGGTTCCTGAAAAAAAGTGGTAATGGACTGCTGCATGAAACATAAGTGTAACTCTGTGAGATGAGTTCACACATCACCCAGAAGTTTCTACGAAAGCTTCTTTCTAGTTTTCATCTGAGGATATTTGTTTTGTCACCGTAAGCTTCATTGCGTTCAGAAGTATCCCACTGCAGATTTCCAGAAAACTGTGTTAGCCAACTGAACACTGAAGAAAAACGTGTAACTGTGTGAGTTGGATTCACTCATCGAAATGCAGTTTCTCAGAAGGCTTCTTTCCAGTTTTGATCTGAGGATATTTCTTTTTTCATGATAGCCCTCAATCATCTCCCAAATCTCACTTTGCAGAACACAAGATAACAGAGCACACTGTTCCCAGAAGGGAAGAGTGGAACTCTGTGTGATGAAGACACATCAGAAGGCAATCTCTCAAAAAGCCTCTCTCCAGTTCTTATCTGAGGATATTTCCTTTTTCACCATGGGCCCCTATGGGCTCCCAAATCTCACCTTGCAGATTCCACGAAAAGAGTGTTAGTAAACTGCTTCCTGAGAACTAAGCTGAAACTCTGTGAGAGGAATTCACAGATTACAAAGAAGTTTCTCAGAAAGCTTCTCTCACGTTTTGAACTGATATTTCCTTTATCAGCGTAGGCCTCAATGCGATCCAAAGAAGTTCTTCTCAGGTTCCTCTAAAACAGTGGCAATGTACTGCTACATGAAAGATAAGTGTAACTCTATGAGATGAATTCACACGTCACCCTCAAGTTTCTAAGAACTCTTCTTTCTAGTTTTCATCTGAGGATATTTCCTTTGGCACCGTAAGCTTCATTTCTTCAGAAGTATCCCATTGCTGATTTCCAGAAAACTATGTTAGCAAATTGAACACTGAAGAGACGTGAAAACTGTGTGAGTTGCATTCACACTTCGACATGCAGTTTCTCAGAAAGCTTCTTTCCACTTTTGATCTGAGGATATTCCTTTTTCACCATTGCCTGAATCAGCTCCCCAATCTCACTTTGCAGAACACAAGATAACAGAGTTAGTGAACTGGTCCCAAAAGGGAAGGATGGAACACTGTGTCAAGAAGACACACATCAGAAAGCAATCTCTGTGAAAGCTTCTCTCTAGTTCTTATGGGAGGATATTTACTTTTTCACCATGGGCCCCTATGGGCTCCAAAATCTCACCTTGCAGACTCCACGAAAACAGTGTTAGCAAACTGCTTCCTGAGAACTAAGCTGTAACTCTGTGAGAGGAATTCACAGATCACAAAGAAGTTTCTCAGAACGCTTCTCTCACGTTTTGAACTGATATTTCCTTTCTCAGCGTGGGCCTCAATGCGATCCAAAGAAGGCCTTCTCAGGTTAATCAAAAACACTGGATAGGACTGCTGCATGAAACATAAGTGTAACTCTATGAGATGAATTCACACATCACCCAGAAGTTTCTAAGAAAGCGTCTTTCTAATTTTAATCTCAGGATATTTGCTTTGTCACCGTAAGCTTCATTGCGTTCAGAAGTATCCCATTGCAGATTTCCAGAAAACTGTGTTAGCAAACTGAACACTGAAGAGAAACGTGTAACACTGTGAGTTGCATTCACTCATCGAAATGCGGTTTCTCAGAAGGATTCTTTCTGGTTTTGAGCTGAGGATATTTCCTTTTTTACCATAGACCTCAATGACTTCCCAAATCTCAGTATGCAGAACACTAGAAAACAGAGTTATTAAACTGTTCCCAGAAGGGAAGGGTGGAACTCTGTGTGATCAAGAGACTTATTAGAAAGCAATCTCTCAGAAAGCTTCTCTCTAGTTCTTATCAGAAGATATTTCCTTTTCCACCATTGGCCCCTATGGGCACCCAAATCTCACTTTGCAGATTCCACGAAAAGAGTGTTAGCAAACTGCTACCTGGGAACTAAGCTGTAACTCTGTGAGAGGAATTCACAGATCACAAAGAAGTTTTTCAGAAAGCTTCTCTCACGTTTTGAACTGCTGATATTTCCTTCATCAGCGTAGGCCTCAAAGCGATCCAAAGAAGTCCTTCTCAGGATCCTCAAAAACAGTGGTAATGGACTGTTGCATGAAACATAAGTGTAACTCTGTGAGATGAATTCACACATCACCCAGAAGTTTCAAAGAAAGCTTCTTTCTAGTTTTCATTTGAGGGTATTTCCTCTATCACCATAAGCTTCATTGCGTTCAGAAATATCACATTGCAGATTTAGAGAAAACTGTGTTAACAAACTTAACAGTGAAGAGAAACGTGTAACACTGATAGTTGCATTCACACATCGAAATGCAGTTTCTCAGAAGGATTCTTTCCAGTTTTGATCGGAGGATATTTCCTTTTTCACCATAGCCCTCAATGAGCTCCCAAATCTCACTTTGCAGGACCCAAGATAACAGAGTTAGCAGACTGTTCCCAGAAGGGTGGGGTGGAACTCTGTGTGATGGAGACACACACCAGAAAGCAATCTCTCAGAAAGCTTCTCTCTAGTTCTTATCTGAGGATATTTCCTTTTTCACCATGGGCCCATATGGGCTCCCAAATCTCAGTTTGCAGATTCCACCTAAAGAGTGTTAGCAAACTGCTTCCTGAGAGCTAAGCTGTAACTCTGTGAGAGTAATAAACATAACGCAGACAAGCTTCTCAGAAAGCTTCTCTCACGTTTTGAACAGCTGATATTTCCTTTATCAGCGTAAGCCTCAATGCGATCCAAAGAAGTCCTTCTCAGGTTCCTCAAAAACAGTGGTAATGGACTGCTGCAAGAAATATAAGTGAAACTCTGTGAGGTGAATTCACACATCACCCAGAAGATTCTAAGAAAGCTTCTTTCTACTTTTCATCTGAGGATATTTCCTTTATCACCATAAGCTTCATTGCGTTCAGAAGTATCCCATTGCAGATTTCCAGAAAACTGTGTTAACAAATTGAACACTGAAGAGAAACGTGCAACTATCTGAGTTGCATTCACACATCGAAATGCAGTTTCGCAGAAGGCTTCTTCCCAGTTTTGAGCTGAGGATATTTCCTTTTTCACCATAGCTCTCAATCAGCTCCCAAATCTCACTTTTCAGAACACAAGATAACAGAGTTAGCAAACTGTTCCCAGAAGGGAAGGGTGGAACTCTGTGTGATGAAGACACACATCAGAAAGCAATCTCTCAGAAAATTTCTCTCTAGTTCTTATCTGAGCATATTTCCTTTTTCACCATGGGCACCTATGAGCTCCCAAATCTCACTTTGCAGATTCCACGAAAAGAGTGTTAGCAAACTGCTTCCTGAGAACTAAGCTGTAACTCTGTGAGAGGAATTCACAGATCACAAAGAAGTTTCGCATAAAGCTTCTCTCACGTTTTGAAGTGATGATATTTCCTTTCTCAGTGTAGGCCTCAATGCGATCCAAGGAAGGCCTTCTCAGGTTCCTCAAAAAGAGTGGTAATGGACTGCTGCATGAAACATAAGTGTAACACTGTGAGATGAATTCACACATCACCCAGAAGTTTCTAAGAAAGATTCTTTCTAGTTTTCATCTGAGGATATTTCCTTTGTCACTGTAAGCTTCGTTGCGTTCAGAAGTATCCCATTGCAGATTTCCAGAAAACTGTGTTAGCAAACTGAACACTGAAGAGAAACGTGTAACTGTGTGAGTTGCATTCACACAGCGAAATGCAGTTTCTAAGAAGGCTTCTTTCAGGTTTTGATCTGAGGACATTTCCTTTTTCACCATAGAAACTCAATGAGCTCCCAAATCTCACTTGCAGAAGACAAGATAACAGAGTTATCAAACTGTTCCCAGAAGGGAAGAGTGGAACTCTGTGTGATGAACACACACATCAGAAAGCCATCTGTCAGAAAACTTCTCTCTAGTTCTTATCTAAGGATATTTCATTTTTCACCATGGACCCCTTTGAGCTTCCAAATCTCACTTTGCAGATTCCACGAAAAGAGTGTTAGCAAACTCCTTCCTGAGAACTAAGCTGTAACTCTGTGAGAGGAATTCACAGATCACAAAGAAGTTTCTCAGAAAGCTTCTCTCACGTTTTGAAGTGATGATATTTCCTTTCTCAGTGTAGGCCTCAATGCGATCCAAAGAAGGCCTTCTCAGTTTCCTGAAAAACAGTGGTAATGTACTGCTGCATGAAACATAAGTGTTACTCTGTGAGATGAATTCACACATCACCCAGAAGTTTCTAAGAAAGCTTCTTTCTCCTTTTTAACTGATGATATTTCCTTTATCAGCGTAGGCCTCAATGTGATCCAAAGTAGCACTTCCCAGGATCCTCGAAGACAGTGTGAATGGCCTGCTCCATGAAACATAAGTGTAACTAGGCGAGATGAATTCACACATCACGAAGAAGTTTCTAAGACAGCTTCTTTCTCCTTTCATCTGAGGATATTTCCTCTGTCACCGTAAGCTTCATTGCCTTCAGAAGTGTCCCATTGCAGATTTCCAGAAAACTGTGTTAGCAGACTGAACACTGCAGAGAAACGTGTACCTCTGTGAGTTGCATTCACACATCGAACTGCAGTTTCTCAGAAGACTTCTTTCCAGTTTTGATCTCAGAATATTTTCTTTTTCCCCATAACCCTCAATGAGCTCCCAAATATCACCTGGCAGAACACAAGAGAACAGAGTTAGCAAACTGTTCCAAGAAGGGAAGGGTGGAACTCTGTGTGATGAAGTCACACATCAGAAAGCAATCTCTCAGTGAGTTTCTCTCTAGTTATTATCTGAGGATAATTCCTTTTTCACCATGGGCCCCTATGGGCTCCCAAATCTCACTTTGCAGATTCCACGAAAAGAGTGTTAGCAAACTGCTTCCTGAGAACTAAGCTGTAACTCTGTGAGATGAATTCACAGATCACAAAGAAGTTTCTCAGAAAGCTTCTTTCTCGTTTTAAACGGAGGATATTTTCTTTGGCCCCTAGTCCTCCAAGGGAACCCAAGTACCAGTTCACAGATTCCACACATACAGGGCTAGCAAACGACCCCACGAAAGAAAGCTGTAACTCAGTGGTTTGAATTCACACATCACAAAGCGATTTCTCAGAAAGCTTCTTTCTTTTCGAAGATGAGGTTATTTGTGGTCTAGGAGCGCCACCGTGTGTCCTCTTGCAGATCCTGCGAAAACTCGCTTAGCAAGCTTCTCAGTGAAAAGAGTGATGGAACTCTGTGGGTTGAATTCACCCACAGCAAAGAAGTTTCTGAGAAGGCTTCGCTGCAGGTTTGTCTGAGGTTAGTTCCTTATTCACCTTGGGATTCAATGATATCCAAGACATCACTTACGAGATTCCACAAAATGAGTGCTAGGAGACTCCCCCATTCAAACGGGGTATAACACTGGGAAATGAATTCACCCAACAAAGGAGTTTCTCAGAAAGCTTCATTCTGGTTTTTCTCGTAGATATTACCTATGCCTTTTACACTTCAAACCCATCCGAAATATCTGTTCTCAGAATCCAGGGAAACAGTTCTAGAAAACGGGGACAAGAAAGAGTGGTGTAACTCTGAGAGATGAAGTCACAAATAAGAAAGCAATTTCTCAGAAAGCTTCTTTCCCTTTCTGATCTGAGGCTATTACCCTTGTCACCGTCAGCTGCTTAACGCAGAAAAGTATCCCATTGCAGATTTCAAGAAAACTCTGTTAGCAAACTGATAATTGAAGAGAACGGGTAACTCTGTGACTTCCATTCACACATCGCAATGCAGTTTCTCAGAAGGCTTCTTTCCAGTTTCTGTCTGAGGATACTTCCTCTTACACCATAGCCATCAATGAGCTCTGAAATATCACTTTCCAGAATCCACGACAACAGTGTTAGCAAACTGTTCCAAGAAGGGAAGGGTGGAACTCTGCGTGATGAAGTCACACATCAGAATGAAATCTCTCAGAGAGCTTCTCTCTAGTTATTATCTGAAGATATATCCTTTTTCACCCTGGGCCCCTATGGGCTCCGAAATCTCACTTTGCAGATTCCACGAAAAGAGTGTTAGCAAACTGCTTCCTGAGGACTATGCTGTAACTCTGTGAGACGAATTCACAGATCACAAAGAAGTTTCTCAGAAAGCTTCTTTCTCCTTTTTAACTGATGATATTTCCTTTATCAGCGTAGGCCTCACTGCGATCCAAAGTAGCACTTCCCAGGTTCCTTGAAGACAGTGTGAATGGCCTGCTCCATGAAACATAAGTGTAACTCTGTGAGAAGAATTCACACATCACCAAGAAGTTTCTATGAAAGCTTCTTTCTAGTTTTCATCTGAGGATATTTCCTTTGTCACCGTAAGCTTCATTGCCTTCAGAAGTATCACATTGCAGATTTCCAGAAAACTGTGTTAGCAAACTGAACACTGAGAGAAACGTGTAATTCTGAGTTGCATTCACACAGCATATGCAGTTTCTCAGAAGGCTTCTTTCCAGTTTTGTTCTTAGGTTATTTCCTTGTTCACCATAGCCCTCAATGAGCTCCCAAATCTCACTTTGCAGAACACAAGATAACAGAGTTAGCAAACTGCTCCAGAAGGGAAACGTGGAACTCTGTGTGATCAAGAGACACATCAGAAAACAATCTCTCAGAAAGCTTCTCTCTAGTATTATCTGAGGATATTTCCTTTTTCACCAGTGGTCCATATGGGCTCCAAATCACACTTTGCGTTTCCACGAAAAGAGTGTTAGCAAACTGCTTCCTGTGAACTAAGCTGTACCTCTGTGAGAGGAATTCACAGATCACAAAGAAGGTTCCCAGAAAGCTTCTCTTACGTTTTGAACTGATGATATTTCCTTTCTCAGCGTAGGCCTCAATGCGATCCAAAGAAGTCCTTCTCAGGTTCCTCAAAAACAGTGGTAATGGACTGCTGCATGAAACATTAGTATAATTCTGTGAGATGAATTCACACACCACCCAGAAGATTCTAAGAAACCTTCTTTCTAGTTTTCATCTGTGGATGTTTCCTTTGTCACCGTAAGCTTCATAGCGTTCAGGGGTATCCCATTGCAGATTTTCAGAAAACTGTGCTAGAAAACTGAACACTGAAGAGAAACGTGTAACTCTGTGAGTTGCATTCACACATCAACATGCAGTTTCCCAGAAGGCTTCGTTCCAGGTTTGATCTGACGCTATTTCCTTTTTCACAATAGCCCTCAATGAGCTCCCAAATCTCCCTTTTCAGAACTCAAGGTAACAGAGTTAGCAAACTGTTCCAAGAAAGGAAAGGTGGAACTCTGTGTGATGAAGACACACATCATCATGCAAGCTCATACAAAGCTGCTCTCTAGTTCTCATCTGAGAATATTTCCTTTTTCACCATGGGCCGCTATGGGCTCCGAAATCTCACTTTGGAGATTTCACGAAAAGGGGTTACCAAATGCTTCCGAGAACTAAGCTGTTACTCTGTGAGAGGAATTCACAGATCACAAAGAAGTTTCTCAGAAAGCTTCTCTCACGTTTTGAACCGAAGATATTTCCTTTCTCTGCGTAGGCCTCTATGCGATCCAAAGAAGTCCTTCTCAGCTTCCTCAAAAACAGTGGTAATGGACTGCTGCATGAAACATAGGTGTGACTCTCTGAGATGAATTCACACATCACCCAGAAGTTTCTAAGAAAGCTTCTTTCTAGTTTTTCTCTGAGGATATTTCCTTTGTCACCATAAGCTTCATTGCGTTCAGAAGTATAAAATTGCAGATTTCCGGAAAACTGTGTTAGCAAACTGAACACTGAAGAGAGACGTATAACTCTGTGAGTTGCATTCACACATCGACATGCGGTTTCTCAGAAGGCTGCTTTCCAGTTTTCATCTGAGGATATACCTTTTTCACCATAGGCCTCAATCAGCTCCTAATCTCACTTTGCAGAACCCAAGATAACAGCGTTAGCATACTATTCCTAGAAGGGAAGAGTCGATCTCTTTGTGATGAAGACACACATCAGAAAGCAATCTCTCAGAAAGCTTCTCTCTAGTTCTTATCTGAGGATATTTCCTGTTTCACCATGCGCCCCTATAGGCTCCCAAATCTCACTATGCAGATTCCATGAAAGAGTGTAAGCAAACTGCTTCCTGAGAATTAAGCTGTAACTCTGTGAGAGGAATTCACAGATTACAAAGAAGTTTCTCAGAAAGATTCTCTCACGTTTTGAACTGATGATATTTCCTTTCTCAGCGTAGACCTCAATGCCATTAAAATAAGTCCTTCTCAGGTTCCTCAAAAACAGTGGTAATGGACTGCTGCATGACACATAAGTGTAACTGTGCTACATGAATTCACACATCACCCAGAGGTTTCTAAGAAAGCTTATTTCTAGTTTTCATCTGCGGATATTTGCTTTGTCACCGTAAACTTCATTGCGTTCAGAAGTATCCCTTTGCAAATTTCCGGAAACCTGGGGTAGCAAACTGAACACTGAAGAGAAACGTGTAACTCTGTGAATGCATTCACACAATGAAATTCAGTTTATCAGAAGAATTCTTTCCACTTTTGATCTGACAATATTTCCTTTTTCACCATAGCCCTCAATCAGCTCCAAAATCTCACGTTGCAGAACAGAAGATAACTGAGTTAGCAATCTGTTCCAGAAGGGAAGGGTGGAAGTCTGTGTAATGAAGGACAACATCAGAAAGCAATCTCTCAGAAAGCTTCTCTGTAGTTCTTATCGGAGGATATTTCCTTTTTCACCATGGGTTCCTTTGGGCTCACAAATCTCACTTTGCAGATTCCACCAAAAGAGTGTTAACAAACTGCTTCCTGAGAACTAAGCTGTAACTCTGTGAGAGGAATTCACAGATCACAAAGAAGTTTCTCAAAAGATTATCTCACGTTTTGAACTGATGATATTTCCTT
>NW_022681464.1:164548-205854 GCF_009764315.1 Trachypithecus francoisi | reverse complement strand
GAGTAACAGTTTTGTGAAGAGCGAATTCGACCCACTGAGTTACACCTGTATTTCGTGGGCCCGTTGCCTATTCTGGTTTATGTGAATCTTAGACTGATATTTCGGATGCCTTTGAAGAAAATGGGGCCAAAGGAAATATCGTAGGTTAAACATTTGAAAGAAGCTTTCGAAGAAACTTCTTTGTGATCTGTGAACTCCTCTCACAGAGTTACAGCTTAGTTGTCAGGAAGCAGTTTGCTAACCCTCTTTTCGTGGAATCTGCAAAGTGAGATTTGGGAGCCCATAGGGGCCCATGGTGAAAAAGGAAATAGCCTCAGATAATAACTAGAGAGAAGCTTTCTGAGAGATTGCTTCCTGATGCGTGTCTTCATCACACAGAGTTCCACACTTCCCTTCTGGGAACAGTTTGTCTACTCTGTTATCTTGTGTTCTGCAAAGTTTGATTTGGGAGCTCATTGAGGGCTATGGTGAAAAAGGAAATATCCTCAGCTCAAAACAGGAAAGAAGCCTTCTGAGAAACTGCATTTTGATGTGTGAATGCAACTCACAGAGTTCCATGTTTCTCTTCCGTGTTCAGTTTGCTAACACAGTTTTCTGGAAATCTGCTTTGAGATACTTCTGAACGAAATGAAGCTTACGGTGACAAAGGAAATATCCTCAGATGAGAAATAAAAAGAAGCCTTCTTAGAAACTTCTGGGTGAAGTGTGAATTCATCTCACAGAGTTACACTTATGTATCATGCAGCAATGCATTTCCACAGTTATTGAGGAATCTGAGAAGGTCTACTTTGGATCACATTGAGGCCTATGCTGATAAAGGAAATATCATGAATTAAAAACGAGAAAGAAGCTTTTTGAGAAACTTCTTTCTGATCTGTGAATTCGTCTCACAGGGTTATAACTTCTCATTCAGGAACAAATTTGCTAACACTCTTTTCGTGAAATCTGCAAAACGATATTTTGGAGCCAATTGGGGCCCATGGGGAAAAAAGCACTATCCTCAGATAATAAGTAGAGACAAGCTTTCTGAGAGATTGCTTTCTGATTTGTGACTTCATCACATAGAGTTCCACCCTTCCCTTCTTGGAACAGTTTGCTACCACTGTTCTCGTGGATTCAGCAAAGTGATATGTGGGAGCTCATTGAGGGCTATGTTGAAAAAGGAAATATCCTGAGACAGAAACTGGAAAGAAGCCGTCTGAGAAACTGCATTGTGATGTGTGAATGTAACTCACAAGTTACAAGTTTCTCTACAGTGATGAGTGGCTATCACAGTTTCCTTGAAATCTGCAATGGAACACTTGTTAGCGCTATGCAGCTGAAGGTGATGAAGCAAATATCCTGAGATCAAAAACTGAAGGAAGCTTTCTGAAAAATTGCTTTCTTATGTGTGACTTCATCTCTCAGAGTTACACCACTATTTGTTGGAGCCGTTGTCTAGGACTCTTTCCGTGAATTCTGAGAAGTGATATTTCGGATGGGTTTGATGTAGAAGGACAAAGGAAATATCCTCCGAGATAAGCGGAATGAAATTCTGAGAAACTGCTTTGTGATGTGTGAATTCATTTTATAGTGTTACACCACCCTTCTTGGGGGAGTTTGCTAGCACACATTTTTGTGGAATCTCAGAAGTGATGTCTTGGATATCGTTGAATCCCATGATGAAAAAAGAATTATCCTCAGACAAACCTGCAGAGAAGCCTTCTCAGAAACTTGATTGTGGTGGATGAATTCAGCCCACAGAGTTCCATCATTGTTTTCACTGAGAAGCTTGCTAGCAGAGTTATCGCAGAATCTGCAATAGGACACGCAGGGGCACTCCGAGAACACAAATAACTTCATCTTATAAACGAAAGAAGCTTTCTGAGAAACAGTTTTGAGATGAGTGAATTCAACCCACTGAGTTACACTTGTATTTCGTGGGCCCGTTGCCTATCCTGGTTTGTGTGGAATCTGAGAACTGATATTTCGGATGCCTTTGAAGAAAATGGGGCCAAAGAAATATCGTAGGTTAAAAATTTGAAAAAGCTTTTGGAGAAACTTCTTTGTGATCTGTGAATTCCTCTCACAGAGTTACAGCTTAGTTGTCAGGAAGCAGTCTGCTAACACTCTTTTCGTGGAATCTGCAAAGTGAGATTTGGGACACCATAGGGGCCCATGGTGAAAAAGGAAATATCCTCAGATAAGAAATAGAGAGAAGCTTTCTGTGAGATGGCTTTCTGATGTGTGTCTTCATCACACAGAGTTCCACCATTCCTTTCTGGGAACAGTTTGCTAACTCTGTTATCATGTGTTCTGCAAAGTGAGATTTGGAAGCTGATCGAGGGCTATGGTGAAAAAGGAAATATCCTCAGCTCAAAATGGAAAGAAGCCTTCTGAGAAACTGCATTTCGATGTGTGAATGCATCTCACGGAGTTACACGTTTCTCTTCAGTGTTCAGTTTGCTAACACAGTTTTCTGGAAATCTGCAATGGGATACTTCTGAACGCAATGAAGCTTACGGTGACAAAGAAAATATCCTCAAATGAAAACTAGAAACAAGATTTCTTAGAAACTTCTGGGTGATGTGTGAATTCATCTCACAGAATTACACTTTTGTTTCATGCAGCAGTCCATTACCACTGTTTTTGAGGAACCTGAGAATGACTTCTTTGGATCGCATTGAGGCCTACGCTGATTAAGGAAATATCATCAGTTCAGAACGTGAGAGTACCTTTCTGAGAAACTTCTTTGTGATCTGTGAATTCCTCCCACAAAGTTACAGCTTAGTTCTCAGGAAGCAGTTTCCTAACACTCTTTTCGTGGAATCTGCAAGGTGAGATTTGGGAACCCATTGAGGCCCATTGTGAAAAAGGAAATATCCTCAGATAATGACTATAGAGAAGCTTTCTGAGAGACTCCTTCCTGATGTGTGTCTTCATCACACAGAGTTCCACCCTTCCCTTCTCGGAACAGGTTGCTAACTCTGTTATCTTGTGTTTTGCAAAGTGAGATTTGGGAGCTCATTGAGGGCTATGGTGAAAAAGGAAATATCCTCAGATCAAAACTGGAAAGAAGCCTTTTGATAAACTGCATTTCTATGTGTGAATGCAACTCACAGAGTTACACGTTTCTCTTCAGTGTTCAGTTGGCTAACACAGTTTTCTGAGAATGTGCAATGGGATATTTCTGAATGCAATGAAGCTTACGGTGACAAGGGAAATGTCCTCAGATGAAAACTAGAAAGAAGCTTTCTTAGAAACTTCTGGATGATGCGTGATTTCATATCACAGAGTTACACTTATGTTTCATGCAGCAGTCCATTACCACTGTTTTTGAGGAACCTGAGAAGGACTTCGTTGAATCTCATTGAGGCGTATGCTGATAAAGGAAATATCATCAATTCAAACCGTAAGAGAAGCTTTCTGAGAATCTTCTTTGTGATCTGTGAATTCCTCTCACAGAGTTACAGCTTAGTTCTCAGGACGCAGTTTGCTAACACTATTTTTGTGGAATCTGCAAAGTGAGATTTGGGAGCCCATAGGGGCCTATGGTGAAAAGGGAAATAACCTCAGATAAAAGCTAGACAGAAGCTTTCTGAGAGATTGCTTTCTGATGTGTGTCTTCATCACACAGAGTTCCACCCTTCCCTTCTGGGAACAGTTTGCTAACTCTGTTATCTTGTGTTCTGCAAAGTGAGATTTGGGAGCTCATTGAGGGCTATGGTGAAAAAGGAAATATCCTCAGATGAAAACTGGAAAGAAGCATTCTGAGAAACTGCATTTCGATGTGTGAATGCAACTCACAGAGTTACACGTTTCTCTTCACTGTTCAATTTGCTAACACAGTTTTCTGGAAATCCGCAATGGGATACTTCTGAACGCACAGAAGCTTACGGTGACAAAGGAAATATCCTCAGATGAAAACTAGAAAGAAGCTTTCTTAGAAACTTCTGTGTGATGTGTGAATTCATCTCACAGAGTTACACTTATGTTTCATGCAGCAGTCCATTACCACTGTTTTTGAGGAATCTGAGAAGGACTTCTTTGGATCGCATTGAAGCCTACGGTGATAACGGAAATATCATCAGTTCAAAACGTGAGGGAAGCTTTATGAGAAACTTTTTTTGTGGTCTGTGAATTCCTCTCACACAATTACAGCTTAGTTCTCCGGAAGCAGTTTGCTAACACTCTTTTCGTGGAATCTGCAAAGTGAGATTTGGGAGCCCATAGGGGCACAGGGTCAAAAAGGAAATACCCTCAGATAAGAGCTAGAGAGAAGCTTTCTGAGAGATTGCTTTCTGATGTGTGTCTTCCTCACACAGAGTTCCACCCTTGCCTTCTGGGGACAGTTTGCTAACTCTGTTATCTTGTGTTCTGCAAAGTGAGATTTGGGAGCTGATTGAGGGCTATGGTGAAAAAGGAATATCCTCAGATCAAAAGTGGAAAGAAGCCTTCTGAGAAACGGCATGTCGATGTGTGAATGCAACTGACAGAATTACACGCTTCTCTTCAGTGTTCGGTTTGCTAACCCAGTTTTCTGGAAATCTGCAATGGGATACTTCTGAACGCTATGAAGCTTACGGAGCAAAGGAAATATCCTCAGATGAAAATTAGAAAGACGTTTTCTTAGAAACTTCTGAGTGATGGGTGAATTCATCTCACAGAGTTCCACTTGTGTTTCATGCAGTAGTCCATTACCCCTGTTTTTGAGGAACTGAGAAGGACTTCTTTGGATCGGATTGAGGCCTACGCTGAGAAAGGAAATATCATCAGTTCAAAACGTGAGAGAAGCCTTCTGAGAAACTTCTCTGTGATCTGTGAATCCCTCTCACAGAGTTACAGCTTAGCTCTCAGGAAGCAGTTTGCAACACTTTTTTCGAGGAATCTGCAAACTGATATTTGGGAGCCCATAGGGGCCCATGGTGAAGAAGGAAATATCCTTCGATGAGAGCTAGTGAGAAGCTTTTTGAGAGATTACTTTCTGATGTGTGTCTTCATCACACAGAGTTCCACCCTTCCCACTAGGAACAGCTTGCTAACTCTGTTATCTTGTGATCTGCAAAGTGACATTTGGGAGCTCATTGAGGACTATGGTGAAAAAGGAAATATCCTAAGATCAAAACTGGAAAGAAGCCTTCTGAGAAACTGCATTTCGATGTGTGAGTGCAACTCACAGAGTTACACGTTTCTCTTCAGTGTTCAGTTTGCTAACACAGTTGTCTGGGAATCTGCAATGTGATACTTCTGAAAGCAATGAAGTTTATGCTGACAAAGGAAATATCCTCAGATGAAAACTAGAAAGAATCTTTCTTAGAAATTTCTGGGCGTTGTGTGAATTCATCTCACAGAGTTACACTTATGTTTCATGCAGCAGTCCATTACCAGTGTTTCTGAGGAACCTGAGAAGAACCTCTTTGGATCGCATAGAGGCTTACGCTGATAAAGGAAATATCATCAGTTCAAAAGGTGAGAGAACCTTTCTGAGAAACTTCTTTGTGATCTGTGAATTCATCTCACAGAGTTACAGCTTATTTTTCAGGAAGCAGTTTGCTAACACTCTTTTCGTGGAATCTGCAGAGTGAGATTTGGGAGCCCATAGGTGCCCATGGTGAAAAAGGAAATATCCTCATGTAAGAACTAGAGAGAAGCTTTCTGACAGATTGCTTTCTGATGTGTGTCTTCATCACACAGAGTTCCACCCTTCCCTTCTCGGAACAGTTTGCTAACTCTGTTATCTTGTGTTCTGCAAAGTGAGATTTGGGAGCTCATTGAGGGCTATGGTGAAAAAGGAAATATCCTGAGATCAAAACTGGAAAGAAGCCTTCTGAGAAACTGCATTTCGATGTGTGAGTGCAACTCACAGAGTTACACGTTTCTCTTCAGTTCTCAGTTTGCTAACACATTTTCTGGAAATCTGCAATGGGATATTTCTGAAGGCAATGAAGCTTATGCTGACAAAGGAAATATCCTCAGATGAAAACTAGAAAGAAGTTTCATAGAAACTTCTGGGTGATGTGTGAATTCATCTCACAGAGTTACACTTACGTTTCTTGCAGCAGTCCATTACCATTGTTTTTGAGGCACCTGAGAAGGACTACTTTGGATCCCATTGAGGACTACGCTTATAAAGGGAATATCATTAGTTCAAAACGAGAGAGAAGCTTTCTGAGGAACTTCTTTGTGATCTGTGAATTCCTCTGACACAGTTACAGCTTAGTTCTCAGGAAGCAGTTTGCAAACACTCTTTTCGTGGAATCTGCAAATTGAGATTTGGAAGCCCCTAGGGGCCCATGGTGAAAAAGGAAATATCCTCAGATAAGAACTAGAGGGAAGCTTTCTGAGAGATTGCTTTCTGATGTGTGTCTTCATCACAGAGGTTTCCACGGTTCCCTTCTGGGAACCGTTTGCTAACTCTGTTATCTTGGGTTCTGCAAACTGAGATTTGGGAGCCCATAGGGGCCCCTGGTGAAAAGGAAATATCCTCAGATAATAACTAAAGAGAAGCTTTCTGAGAGATTGCTGTCGGATGTGTGAATTCATCACATAGCGTTCCACCCTTCCCTTCTGGGAACAGTTTGCTAACTCTGTTATCTTGTGTTCTGCAACGTGAGATTTGGGACCTGATTGAGGGCTATGGTGAAAAAGGAAGTATCCTCAGACGAAAACTGGAAAGAAACCTTCTGAGAAACTGCATCTCGATGTGTGAATGCAGCTGAGAGAGTTAACAGTTTCGCTTCAGTGTTCAGTGTGCTAACACAGTTTTCTGGAAATCTGCAATGGGATACTTCTGAACGCAATGAACCTTACGATGACAAAGGAAATATCCTCAGATGAAAACAAGAAAGAAGCTTTCTTAGAAACTTCTGGGTGATGTGTGAATTCATCTCACAGAATTACACTTATGTTTCATGCAGCAGTCCATTACCACTGTTTTGTAGGAACCTGAGAAGGACTTCTTTGGATCACATTGAGGCCTACGCTGAGAAAGGAAATATCATCAGTACAAAACGTGAGAGAAGCTTTCTGAAAAACTTCTTTATGATCTGTGAATTCCTCTCACAGAGTTACAGCTTAGTTTTCAGGAAGCAGTTTTCTAACACTCTTTTCGTGGAATCTGCAAAGTCAGATTTGGGAGCTCATAAGGGCCCATGGTGAAAAAGGAAATATCCTCAGATAAGAACTAGAGAGAAGCTTTCCTAGAGATTGTTTTCTGATGTGTGTCTTCGTCACACAGAGTTCAATCCTTCCCTTCTGCGAACAGTTTGCTAACTCTGTTATCTTGTGTTCTGCAAACTGAGATATGGGAGCCCATAGGGGCCCCTGGTGACAAAGGAAATATCCTCAGATAAGACCTAGAGAGAAGATTTCTGAAAGATTGCTTTCTGATGTGTGACTTCATCACACAGAGTTCCATCCTTCCCTTCTTGGAACAGTTTGCTAACTCTGTTATCTTGTGTTCTGTAAAGTGAGATTTGGGAGCTGATTGAGGGCTATGGTGAAAAAGGAAACATCCTCAGATCAAAACTGAAAAGAAGCCTTCTGAGAAACTGCATTTCGATGTGTGAATGCAACTCACAGAGTTACACTTTTCTCTTCAGTGTTCAGTTTGCTAACACTGTTTTCTGGAAATCTGCAATGGGATACTTCTCTGGGCAATGAAGCTTACGGTGACAGGGGAAATATCCGCAGATGCAAACTAGAAAGAAGCTTTCTAGAAACTTCTGGGTGATGTGTGAAATCATCTCACAGAGTTTCACCTATGTTTCATGCAGCAGTCCATTACCACTGTTTTTCAGGAACCTGACAACGACTTCTTTGGATCGGATTGAGGCCTATGCTGATAAAGGAAATATCATCAGTTCAAAACGTTAGAGAAACTTTCTGTGAAGCTTCTTTGTGATCTGTGAATTCCTCTCACAGAGTTACAGCTTAGTTCTCAGGAAGCAGTTTGCTAACTTTCTTTTCATGGGATCTGTAAAGTGAGATTTGGGAGCCCATAGGGGCCCAAGGTGAAAAAGGAAATATCCTCAGATAAGAACTAGGGAGAAGCGTTCTGAGAGATTGCTTTCTGATGTGTGACTTCATCACACAGAGTTCCACCCTTCCCTTCTGGGTACAGTTAGCTAACTCTGTTATCTTGTGTTCTGCAAAGTGAGATTTGGGAGCTCATTGAGGGCTATGGTGACAAAGGAAATATCCTCAGATCAAAATTGGAAGAAGCCTTCTGAGAAACTGCATTTCGATGTGTGAAAGCAACTCACAGACATACACGTTTCTCTTCAGTGTTCAGTTTGCTAACACAGTTTTCTGAAAATCTACAGTGGGATCCTTCTGAACGCAGTGAAGCTTACGGTGACAAAGGAAATATTGTCAGATGAAAACTAGAAAGAAGCTTTCTTAGAAACTTCTTGGTGATGTGTGAATTCATCTCACAGAGATACACTTATATTTCCTGCAGCAGTCCATTACCACTGTTTTTGAGGAACCTGAGAAGGACTTCTTTGGATCGCATTGAGGCCTACACTGATAAAGGAAATATCATCAGTTCAAAACGTGAAAGAAGATTTCTGAGAAACTTCTTTGTGATCTGTGAATTCCTCTCACAGAGTTACAGCTTAGTTCTCAGGAAGCAGTGTGCTAACACTCTTTTCGTGGAATCTGCAAAGTGAGATTTGGGAGCCCATAGGGCCCCATTTTCAAAAAGGACATATCCTCAGATAAGTTCTAGAGAGAAGCTTTCTGAGAGATTGCTTTCTGATATGTGTCTTCATCACACAGAGTTCCACACTCCCCTTCTGGGAACTGTTCCCTAACTCTCTTATCTTATGTTCTGCAAAATGAGATTTGGGAGCCCATAGGGCCCCATTTTCAAAAAGGACATATCCTCAGATAAGTTCTAGAGAGAAGATTTCTGAGAGATTGCTTTCTGATATGTGTCTTCATCACACAGAGTTCCACACTCCCCTTCTGGGAACTGTTTCCTCACTCTCTTATCTTATGTTCTGCAAAATGAGATTTGGGAGCCCATAGGGGCCCATGGTGAAAAAGGAAATATCCTCAGATAAGAACTAGAGAGAAGCTTCCTGAAATATTGCTTTCTGATGTGTGTCTTCATCACACATAATTCAACCCGTTCCTTCTGGGAACAGTTTGCTAACTCTGTTCTCTAGTGTTCTGCCAGGTGATATTTGGGAGCTCATTGAGGATTATGGTGAACAAGGAAATATCCTGAGATCAAAACTGGAAAGAAGCCTTCTGAGAAACTGCAGTTCGATGTGTGAATGCAACTCACAGAGGTACACGTTTCTCTGCAGTGTTCAGTTTGCTAACACAGTTTTCTGGAAATCTGCAATGGGATACTTCTGAAGGCAGTGAAGCTTATGGTGACAAAGGAAATATCCTCAGATGAAAACTAGAAAGAAGCTTTCTTAGAAACGTCTTGGTGATGTGTGAATTCATATCGCCTAGTTATACTTATGTATCATGGAGCAGGCCATTCACACTGTCTTCGAGGAACCTGGGAAGTGCTACTTTGGATCGCAGTGAGGCCTACGCTGATAAAGGAAATATCATCAGTTAAAAAGGAGAAAGAAGCTTTCTGAGAAACTTCTTTGTGATCTGTGAATTCATCTCACAGAGTTACAGCATAGTCCTCAGGAAGCAGTTTGCTAACACTCTTTTCGTGGAATCTACAAAGTGAGATTTCGGAGCCCATAGGGGCCCAGGGTGAAAAAGGATATATCCTCAGATAATAACTAGAGAGAAGCTCTCTGAGAGATTGCTTTCTGATGTGTGGCTTCATCACGCAGAGTTCCACCCTTCCCTTCTTGGAACAGTGTGCTAACACTGTTGTCGTGGATTCTGGAAAGTGATATTTCAGAGCTCATTTATGGCTATGGTGAAAGAGGAAGTATCCTCAGACAGAAACTGGAAAGAAGCCTTCTGAGATACTGCATTGCGATGTGTGAATGAAGTCACAGAGTTACCCGTTTCTCTTCAATTATCAGTTTGCTAACAGAGTTTTCTTGAAATCTGCAATGGGATACTTTTCTGCACTATGCAGCTGACGGTGGCAAGGGTAATAGCCTCAGATCAGAAAGGGAAAGAAGCTTTCTGAGAAATTGCTTTCTTATTTGTGACTTCGTCTCTCAGAGTTACACCACTCTTTTTGTCCCCGTTTCCTAGGACTGTTTCCCTGGATTCTGAGAACAGATATTTCGGATGGGTTTGAAGTGTAGAAGGCAAAGGTAATATCCTCCGAGAAAAACCAGAATGAAGCTTTCTGAGAAACTCCTTTGTGATGGGTGAATTCATTTCCCAGTGTTATACCCCGTTTGAATGGGGGAGTCTCCTAGCACTCATTTTGTGGAATCTCATAAGTGATGTCTTGGATATCATTGAATCCCAAGGTGAATAAGGAATTAACCTCAGACAAACCTGCAGCGAAGCCTACTCAGAAACTTCTTTGCTGTTGGTGAATTCACCCACAGAGTTCCATCACTCTTTTCACTGAGAAGCTTGCTAAGCGAGTTTTCGCAGGATCTGCAAGAGGACACACGGTGGCGCTCCGAGACCACAAATAACCTCATCTTCAAAAAGAAAGAAGCTTTCTGAGAAATCGCTTTGTGATGTGTGAATTCAAACAACTGAGTTACAGCTTTCTTTCGTGGGGCCGATGGCTAGCCCTGTATGTGTGGAATCTGTGAACTGGTACTTGGGTTCCCTTGGAAAACTAGGGGCCAAAGAAAATATCCTCCGTTTAAAACGAGAAAGAAGCTTTCTGAGAAACTTCTTTGTGATCTGTGAATTCCTCTCACAGAGTTATAGCTTAGTTCTCAGGAAGCAGTTTGCTAACACTCTTTTCGTGGAATCTGCAAAGTGAGATTTGGGAGCCCATAGGGGCCCATGGTGAAAAAGGAATTATCCTCAGATAATAACTAGAGAGAAGCTCACTGAGAGATTGCTTTCTGATGTGTGACTTCATCACACAGAGTTCCACCCTTCCTTCTTGGAACAGATCGCTAACTCTGTTCTCTTGTGTTCTGCCAGGTGATATTTGGGAGCTCATTGAGCTTTATGGGGAAAAAGAAAATATCCTGAGATCCAAACTGGAAAGAAGTCTTCTGAGAAACTGCAGTTCGATGTGTGAATGCAACTCACAGAGGTACACGTTTCTCTGCAGTGTTCAGTCTGCTAACACAGTTTTCTGGAAATCTGCAATGGGACACTTCTGAAGGCAATGAAGCTTACGGTGACAGAGGAAATATCCTCAGATGAAAGGAGAAAGAAGCTGTCTTAGAAACTTCTTCGTGATGTGTGAATTCATCTCGCCTAGTTACACTTATGTTTCATGGAGCAGGCCATTCACACTGTCTTCGAGGAACCTGGGAAGTGCTACTTTGGATCACATTGAGGCCTACGCTGATAAAGGAAATATCATCAGTTAAAAAGGAGAAAGAAGCTTTCTTAGAAACTTTGGTGATGTGTGAATTCATCTCACAGAGTAACACTTATGTTTCATGCAGCAGTACATTACCACTGTTTTTGAGGAAACTGAGAAGGCCTTCTTTGGATCACATTGAGGCCTACACTGAGAAAGGAAATATCATCACTTCAAAACGTGAGAGAAGCTTTCTGAGAAACTTCTTTGTGATCTGTGAATTCCCTCACAGAGTTACAGCTTAGTTCTCAGGAGCAGTTTGCTAACACTCTTTTCGTGGAATCTGCAAAGTGCGATTTGGAACTCACAGGGGCCCATGGTGAAAAATGAAATATCCTTAGATAAGAACTAGAGAGAAGTTTTCTGACAGATGGCTTTCTGATGTGTGTGTTCATCACACAGAGTTCACTCTTCCCTTGGGAACAGTTTGATAACTCTGTTATTGTCTTCTGCAAGTGAGATTTGGGAGCTCATGGTTCTATGGTGAAAAGGAAATGTCCTCAGATCAAAACCTGAAAGAAGCCTTCTGAGAAACTGCATTTCGCTGTGTGAATGCAACACACACAGTTACACGTTTCTCTTCAGTGTTCAGTTTGCTAACACAGTTTTCTGGAAATCTGCAATGGGATACTTCTGAACGCAACGAAGCTTACAGTGACAAAGGAAATATCCTCAGATGAAAACTAGAAAGAATATTTCTCAGAAACTTCTGGGTGATGTGTGAATTCATCTCACAGTGTTACACTTAGTTTCATGCAGCAGTCCATACCACTCTTTTTGAGGAACCTGAGAAGGCCTTCCTTGGATCGCATTGAGGCTACACTGAGAAAGGAAAATATATCAAAACTTCAAAACGTGATGAGGAAGCTTTATGCGAAATTCCTGAACACGGGGGCGGAGCAAGATGGCCGAATAGGAACAGCTCCAGTCTCCAACTCCCAGCGCGAGTAACACAGAAGACCGGTGATTTCTGCATTTTCAACTGAGGTACTGGGGTCATCTCTCTAGGGAGTGCCGGACAATCGGTGCGGGTCAGCTGCTGCAGCCTGACCAGCGTGAGCTGAAGCAGGGCGAGGCATCGCCTCACCTGGAAGCGCAAGGGGGAAGGAAATCCGTTTTCTAGCCAGGGGAACTGAGACACACAACACCTGGAAAATCGCGTAACTCCCACCCCAATACTGCGCTTTAAGGAAACAGGCACACCAGGAGAAATATCCCACACCTGGCCGGGAGGGTCCCACGCCCACGGAGCCTCCCTCACTGCTAACACAGCGTCTGCGGCGATCTATCCGCAAGGCAGCAGCGAGGCTGGGGGAGGGGCGCCCGCCATTGCTGAGGCTTAAGTAGGTAAACAAAGCCGCTGGGAAGCTCGAACTGGGTGGAGCTCACAGCAGCTCAAGGAAACCTGCCTGTCTCTGTAGACTCCACCTCTGGGGACAGCCCACAGCTGAGGTCCAATAGGGGAAAGCAGCGGGGGCGGTGCAGAGGCGAACGACTCTGTCTGACAGCTTTGGGGAGAGCCGTGGATCTCCCACACGGAGGTTGAGATCGAGAACGGACAGACTGCCTGCTCAGGTGGGTCCCTGACCCCTGAGTAGCCTAGCTGGGAGACATCCCCCACTAGGGGCAGTCTGACACCCCACACCTCACAGGGTGGAGTCACCCTGAGAGGAAACTTCCAAAGGAAGAATCAGACAGGTACACTCGCTGTTCAGCAATATTCTATCTTGGCAACCTCTGCTGCTGATACCCAGGCAAACAGGGTCTGGAGTGGACCTCAAGCAATCTCCAACAGACCAACAGACAGTCCTTCTGACTGTCAGACGGAAAACTATCAAACAGGAAGGACACCTATACCCAAAACCCATCAGTACGTCACCATCATCAAAGACCAGAGAGAGATAAACCACAAAGATGGGGAAAAGCAGGGCAGAAAAGCTGGAAATTCAAAAAATAAGAGCGCATCTCCCCCTGCAAAGGAGCGCAGCCCATCGCCAGCAACGGATCAAAGCTGGTCAGAGAATGACTTTGACGAGATGAGAGAAGAAGGCTTCAGTCCATCAAACTCTCAGAGCTAAAGGAGGAATTACGTACCCAGCGCAAAGAAACTAAAAATCTTGAAAAAAAGTGGAAGAATTGACAGCTAGACTAATTAATGCAGAGAAGATCATAAACGAAATGACAGAGATGAAAACCATGACACGAGAAATACGTGACAAATGCACAAGCTTCAGTAACCGACTCGATCAACTGGAAGAAAGAGTATCAGCGATTGAGGATCAAATGAATGAAATGAAGCGAGAAGAGAAACCAAAAGAAAAAAGAAGAAAAAGAAATGAACAAAGCCTGCAAGAAGTATGGGATTATGTAAAAAGACCAAATCTACGTCTGATTGGGGTGCCTGAAAGTGAGGGGGAAAATGGAACCAAGTTGGAAAACACTCTTCAGGATATCATCCAGGAGAACTTCCCCAACCTAGTAGGGCAGGCCAACATTCAAATTCAGGAAATACAGAGAACGCCACAAAGATACTCCTCCAGAAGAGCAACTCCAAGACACATAATTGCCAGATTCACCAAAGTTGAAATGAAGGAAAAATCTTAAGGGCAGCCAGAGAGAAAGGTCGGGTTACCCACAAAGGAAGCCCATCAGACTAACAGCAGATCTCTCGGCAGAAACTCTACAAGCCAGAAGAGAGTGGGGGCCAATATTCAACGTTCTTAAAGAAAAGAATTTTCAACCCAGAATTTCATATCCAGCCAAACTAAGTTTCATCAGTGAAGGAGAAATAAAATCCTTTACAGATAAGCAAATGCTTAGAGATTTTGTCACCACCAGGCCTGCCTTACAAGAGACCCTGAAGGAAGCCCTAAACATGGAAAGGAACAACCGGTACCAGCCATTGCAAAAACATGCCAAAATGTAAAGACCATCGAGGCTAGGAAGAAACTGCATCAACTAACGAGCAAAATAACCAGTTAATATCATAATGACAGGATCAAGTTCACACATAACAATATTAACCTTAAATGTCAATGGACTAAATGCTCCAATAAAAGACACAGACTGGCAAACTGGATAAAGAGTCAAGACCCATCAGTCTGCTGTATTCAGGAGACCCATCTCACATGCAGAGACATACATAGGCTCAAAATAAAGGGATGGAGGAAGATCTACCAAGCAAATGGGAACAAAAAAAAGCAGGGGTTGCAATCCTAGTCTCTGATAAAACAGACTTTAACCATCAAAGATCAAAAGAGACAAAGAAGGCCATTACATAATGGTAAAGGGATCAATTCAACAGGAAGAGCTAACTCTCCTAATATATATGCACCCAATACAGGAGCACCCAGATTCATAAAGCAAGTCCTTAGAGACCTACAAAGAGACTTAGACTCCCATACAATAATAATGGGAGACTTCAACACTCCACTGTCAACATTAGACAGATCAACGAGACAGAAAGTTAACAAGGATATCCAGGAATTGAACTCATCTCTGCACCAAGCGGACCTAATAGACATCTATAGAACTCTCCACCCCAAATCAACAGAATATACATTCTTCTCAGCACCACATCGCACTTATTCCAAAATTGACCACATAATTGGAAGTAAAGCACTCCTCAGCAAATGTACAAGAACAGAAATTATAACAAACTGTCTCTCAGACCACAGTGCAATCAAACTAGAACTCAGGACTAAGAAACTCAATCAAAACCGCTCAACTACATGGAAACTGAACAACCTGCTCCTGAATGACTACTGGGTACATAACGAAAGAAAGCAGAAATAAAGATGTTCTTTGAAACCAATGAGAACAAAGATACAACATACCAGAATCTCTGGGACACATTTAAAGCAGTGTGTAGAGGGAAATTTATAGCACTAAATGCCCACAAGAGAAAGCAGGAAAGATCTAAAATTGACACTCTAACATCACAATTAAAAGAACTAGAGAGGCAAGAGCAAAACATTCAAAAGCTAGCAGAAGGCAAGAAATAACTAAGATCAGAGCAGAACTGAAGGAGATAGAGTCACAAAAAACCCTCCAAAAAATCAATGAATCCAGGAGTTGGTTTTTTGAAAAGATCAACAAAATTGACAGACCGCTAGCAAGACTAATAAAGAAGAAAAGAGAGAGGAATCAAATAGACGCAATAAAAAATGATAAAGGGATATCACCACCGACCCCACAGAAATACAAACAACCATCAGAGAATACTATAATGCCTCTACGCAAATCAACTAGAAAATCTAGAAGAAATGGATAATTTCCTGGACACTTACACTCTCCCAAGACTGAACCAGGAAGAAGTTGAATCCCTGAATAGACCAATAGCAGGCTCTGAAATTGAGGCAACAATTAATAGCCTACCCACGAAAAAAAGTCCAGGACCAGATGGATTCACAGCTGAATTCTACCAGAGGTACAAGGAGGAGCTGGTACCATCCTTCTGAAACTATTCCAATCAATAGAAAAAGAGGGAATCCTCCCTAACTCATTTTATGAGGCCAACATCATCCTGATACCAAAGCCTGGCAGAGACACAACAAAAAAAGAGAATTTTAGACCAATATCCCTGATGAACATCGATGCAAAAATCTCAATAAAATACTGGCAAACCGGATTCAGCAGCACATCAAAAAGCTTATCCACCATGATCAAGTGGGCTTCATCCCTGGGATGCAAGGCTGGTTCAACATTCGCAAATCAATAAACGTAATCCAGCATATAAACAGAACCAAAGACAAGAACCACATGATTATCTCAATAGATGCAGAAAAGGCTTTTGACAAAATTCAACAGCCCTTTATGCTAAAACGCTCAATAAATTCGGTATTGATGGAACGTACCTCAAAATAATAAGAGCTATTTATGACAAACCCACAGCTAATATCATACTGAATGGGCAAAAACTGGAAAAATTCCCTTTGAAAACTGGCACAAGACAGGGATGCCCTCTCTCACCACTCCTATTCAACATAGTGTTGGAAGTTCTGGCTAGGGCAATCAGGCAAGAGAAAGAAATCAAGGGTATCCAGTTAGGAAAAGAAGAAGTCAAATTGTCCCTGTTTGCAGATGACATGATTGTATATTTAGAAAAACCCATCGTCTCAGCCCAAAATCTCCTTAAGCTGATAAGCAACTTCAGCAAAGTCTCAGGATACAAAATTAATGTGCAAAAATCACAAGCATTCTTATACACCAGTAACAGACAAGCAGAGAGCCAAATCAGGAATGAACTTCCATTCACAATTGCTTCAAAGAGAATAAAATACCTAGGAATCCAGCTTACAAGGGATGTAAAGGACCTCTTCAAGGAGAACTACAAACCACTGCTCAGTGAAATCAAAGAGGACACAAACAAATGGAAGAACATACCATGCTCATGGATAGGAAGAATCAATATCGTGAAAATGGCCATACTGCCCAAGGTGATTTATAGATTCAATGCCATCCCCATCAAGCTACCAATGACTTTCTTCACAGAATTGGAAAAAACTGCTTTAAAGTTCATATGGAACCAAAAAAGAGCCCGCATTGCCAAGACAATCCTAAGTCAAAAGGACAAAGCTGGAGGCGTCACGCTACCTGACTTCAAACTATACTACAAGGCTACAGTAACCAAAACAGCATGGTACTGGTACCAAACAGAGAAATAGACCAATGGAACAGAACAGAGTCCTCAGAAATAATACACACATCTACAGCCATCTGATCTTTGACAAACCTGACAAAAACAAGAAATGGGAAAGGATTCCCTATTTAATAAATGGTGCTGGGAAAATTGGCTAGCCATAAGTAGAAAGCTGAAACTGGATCCTTTCCTTACCCCTTATACGAAATTAATTCAAGATGGATTAGAGACTTAAATGTTAGACCTAATACCATAAAAACCCTAGAAGAAAATCTAGGTAGTACCATTCAGGACATAGGCATGGGCAAGGACTTCATGTCTAAAACACCAAAAGCAACGGCAGCAAAAGCCAAAATTGACAAATGGGATCTCATTAAACTAAAGAGCTTTTGCACAGCAAAAGAAACTACCATCAGAGTGAACAGGCAACCTACAGAATGGAGAAAATTTTTGCAACCTACTCATCTGACAAAGGGCTAATATCCAGAATCTACAAAGAACTCAAACAAATATACAAGAAAAAAACAAAACCCCATCAAAAAGTGGCAAAGGATATGAACAGACATTTCTCAAAAGAAGACATCCATACAGCCAACAGACACATGAAAAAATGCTCATCATCACTCGCCATCAGAGAAATGCAAATCAAAACCACAATGAGATACCATCTCACACCAGTTAGAATGGCAATCATTAAGAAGTCAGGAAACAATAGATGTTGGAGAGGATGTGGAGAAATAGGAACACTTTTACACTGTTGGTGGGATTGTAAACTAGTTCAACCATTATGGAAAACAGTATGGCGATTCCTCAAGGATCTAGAACTAGATGTACCATATGACCCAGCCATCCCACTACTGGGTATATACCCAAAGGATTATAAATTATTCTACTACAAAGACACATGCACACGTATGTTTATTGCGGCACTATTCACAATAGCAAAGACTTGGAATCAACCCAAAAGTCCATCTGTGACAGACTGGATTAAGAAAATGTGGCACATATACCATGGAATACTATGCAGCCATCAAAAAGGATGAGTTTGCGTCCTTTGTAGGGACATGGATGCAGCTGGAAACCATCATTCTTAGCAAACTATCACAAGAAGAGAAACCAAACACCGCATGTTCTCACTCATAGGTGGGAACTGAACAATGAGATCACTTGGACTCGGGAAGGGGAACATCACACACTGGGGCCTATCAGGGGGAGGGGGGAGGAGGGAGGGATTGCATTGGGGAGTTATACATGATATAAACGTATGCACATGTACCCTAGAACTTAAAGTATAATAAAAATAAAATAAAAAAATAAAAAAATAAAAAAATAAAAAAATAAAAAAATAAAAAAAAAAAAAAAATAAAAAAAAAAAAAAGGAAATCTTTGTGATCTGTGAATTCCTCTCACAGAGTACAGCTAGTTCCAGAAGCAGTTTGCTACCACTGTTTCGTGGGATCTGCAAAGTGGATATTGGGGGAGCTCTAGGTGCCCATGGAGAAAAAGGAAATATGACTCAGATAAGAACTAGAGAGAAATTTTCTGAGAGAGGCTTTTCTTGATGTGCTGTCATCACACAGGTCCACCCTTCCCTTCTTGGGAACAGTTGCTAACTCTGTTATCTTGTGTTCTGAAAGTGAGATTGGGAGCTGTTGAGAGCTATGGTGAAAAAGGAAATATATCAGATAAAACTGGGAAGAAAGCCTTCTGCAAACCTGCTTTCGATGTTGACAATGCACTCAGATAGTTGCACGTTGCTCTTCAGTGTTCAATTTAGTTAACACAGTTTTCTGGAAATCTGCCATGGGATTCTTCTGAAGGCAAGAAGCTTATGGTGATAAAGGAAAATCCTCAGATGAAAAGTAGAAAGAAGCTTTCTGTAGAATCTTCTGGGTGTGTGTGAATTCCCTCACAGAGTTCACTTATTTTTCTTGCAGCAGTCCACTTACCACTGTTTTTGAGGAACCTGAGAAGGACTTCTTGGATCGCATTGAGGTTACGCTGATAAACGAAATATCAGCTGTTCAAAACGTGAGAGAAGCTTTTGAGAAGCTGTCTGCGTTATGTTTATTACTCTCACAGAGTTACAGCTTAGCTCTCAGGAAGCAGTTGCTAACACTCTTTAGGTGGAATCTGCAAACTGAGATTTGGGAGCCCATATGGGCCCATGGTGAAAAGGAAATATCTCAGATAAGAACTAGAGAGAAGCTTCTGAGAGATTGCTTTCTGGTGTGTGTCTCATCACACAGAGTTCCACCCCACCCTTCTGGGAACAGTCTGCTAACTCTGTTATCTTGGGTCCTGCAAAGTGAGATTTGGGAGCTCATTGAGGGCTATGGGGAAAAAGGAAATATCCTCCGATCAAACTGGAAAGAATCCTTCTGAGAAACTGCATTTCGATGTGTGAATGCAACTATCAGTGTTACACGTTTCTCTTCACTGTTAAGTTTGTTAACACAGTTCTCTAAATCTGCAATGTGATACTTCTGAACGCAATGAAGCTTATGGTGATAGAGGAAATACCCTCAGATGAAAACTAGAAAGAAGCTTTCTTAGAAACTTCTGGGTGGTGTGAATTCATCTCACAGAGTTACACTTATGTTTCATGCAACAGTCCATTACCATTGTTTTTGAGGAACCTGAGAAGGACTTCTTTGGATCGCTTGAGCCCGCTGATGAAGGAAATCAGCAGTTCAAAACGTGAGAGAAGCTTTCTGAAAAACTTCTTTGTGATCTGTGAATTCCTCACACAGAGTTACAGCTTAGTTCTCACGAAGCAGTTTGCTAACACTCTTTTCGTGGAATCTGCAAAGTGAGATTTGGGTGCCCTTAGGGCCATGGGGGAAAAGGAATATCCTCTGATAAGAACTAGAGAGAAGCTTTCTGAGAGATTGCTTTCTAATGTGTGTCTCTGATCACACAGAGTTCCACCCTTCCCTTCTGGAAACAGTTTAATAACTCTGTTTTCTAGTGTTCTGCATACTGAGATTTGGAAGTCATTGAGGTCTATGGTAAAAAAGGAAATATCCTCAGCTCAAAACCAGAAAGAATCCTTCTGAGAAAAACCACATTTCGATGGGTGAATGCAACTCACAGTGTTACACGTTTCTCTTCAGTGTTCAGTTTGCTAACACAGTTTTCTGGAAATCTGCAATGGGATACTTCTGAAGCAATGAAGCATACGGTGACAAAGCAAATATCCTGAGATTAAAACTACAAAGACGCTTTCTTAGAAACTTCTGGGTGATGTGTGAATTCATCTCACAGAGTTACACTTATGTTTCATGCAGCAGTCCTATCCAGTGTTTTTGATTAACCTGAGAAGGCCTTCTTTGGATCGCATAGAGGCCACGCTGAGAAAGGAAATATCAGTTCAAAACGTGAGAGAAGCGTTCTGAGAAACTTCTTTGTGATCTGTGAATTCCTCTCACAGAGTTACAGCTTAGTTCTCAGGAAGCAGTTTGCTAACACTCTTTTCGTGGAGTCTGCAAAGTGAGATTTTGGAGCCCATAGGGGCCCATGGTGAAAAGGAAATATCCCAATAAGAACTAGAGAGAAGCTTTCACAGAGATTGCTTTCTGATGTGTGTCTTCTTGACACAGTGTTCCATCCTTCCCTTTTGGGACAAGTTCACTAACTCTGTTATCTTGTGTTCTGCAAAGTGAGATTTGGGAGCTGATTCAGGCAATGGTGAAAAAGGAATATCCTCAGATCAAAAGTGGAAAGAAGCTTTCTGAGAAACTGCATGTCGAAGTGTGAATGCAACTCACACAGTTACACGTTTCTCTTCAGTGTTCAATTTGCTAACATAGTTTTCTGGAAATCAGCAATGGGATACTTCTGAAGAAATGAAGCTTACGGTGCCAAAGGAAATATCCTCAGATGAAAACTAGAAAGAAGAGTTCTTAGAAACCTGAGGGTGATTGTGAATTCATCTCATAGAGTTACACTTATCTTTCATGTAGCAGTACATTGCCACTGTTTTAGAGGAACCTGAGAAGAACTTCTTTGGACCGCATTGAGGCCTACGCTGATAAAGGAAATATCAGTTCAAAACGTGAGAGAAGCTTTCTGAGAAACTTCTTTGTAATCTGTGAATTCCTCTCACAGAGTTTCAGCTTAGTTCTCAGGAAGCAGTTTACTAACACTCTTTTCGTGGAATCTGCAAGGTGAGATTTGGGAGCCCATAGGGGCCCATGGTGAAAAGGAAATATCCTCAGATAAGAACTGGAGAGAGCTTTTGAGAGATTGCCTTCTGATGTGTCTTCATCACACAGAGTTCCACTCTTCCCTTCTGGGAACAGTGTGCTCTGTTATCTTGTGTTCTGCAAAGTGAGATTTGGGAGATGATTGAGGGCTATCATGAAAAAAGCAATATCCTCAGATCAAAACTGGAAAGAAGCCTTCTGAGAAACTGCATTTCGATGAGTGAATCCAACTCACACAGTTACACGTTTTCTTCAGTGTTCAGTTTGCTAACACAGTTTTCTGGAAATCTGCAGTGGGATACTTCTGAACGCAATGAAGCTTACGGTGACAAAACAAATATCCTCAGATGAAAACTAGAAAGAAGCTTTCGTAGAAACTTCAGGGTGATGTGTGAACTCATCTCACAGAGTTACACTTATGTTTCATGCAGCAGTCCATTACCACTTTTTTCAGGAACCTGAGAAGGTACTTCTTTGGATCGCATTGAGGTATACGCTGAGAAAGGATATATCAACAGTTCAAAACGTGAAGAAGTTTTGAGAAACTTCTTTGTGATCTGTGAATTCCTCTCACAGAGTTCCAGCTTATTTCTCAGAAGCAGTTTCTAACACTCCTTTCGTGGAATCTCAAAGTGAGATTTGAGAGCCTCTAGGAACCATGGTGAAAAGCAAACAGCCTCAGATAATAACTAGAGAGAAGTTCTGAGAAATTGCTTTCGGATGTGTGTCTTCATCAAACAGAGTTCCACCCTTCCCTTCTCCGAACAGTTGCCTCTGTTATCTTGGTTCTGCAAAGTGAGATTTGGGAGCTGATTGAGGGCTATGGTGAAGAAGGAATATCCTCAGATCAAAACTGGAAAGAAGCCTACTGAGAGACTGCATGTCATTTTGTTATGCAACTCACAGTGTTACACGTTTGTCTTCAGTGTTCAGTTTGCTAACACAGTTTTCTGGAAATCTGCAATGGGATACTTCTGAAAGCAATGAAGCTTATGGTTACAAAGGAATGTCCCCAGATGAAAACTAGAGAAAAAAGCTTGCTTAGAAAATATCTGGGTGATGTGTGAATTCATGTCACAGAGTTACACTTATGTTCATGCAGCAGTCCATTACACGTTTTTGAGGAAACTGAGAAGGACTTCTTAAATCACATTGAGCCTATGCTGAGAAAGGAAGTATCATCAGTTCAAAACATGAGAGAAGCTTCTGAGAAACTTCTTTGTGATCTGTGAATTCCTCTCAGAGAGTTACAGCTTAGTTCTCAGGAAGCAGTTTGCTAACACTTTTTTCGTGGAATCTGCAAATGAGATTTGGGAGCCCATAGGGGCAAATGGTGAAAAGGAAATATCCTCACATAATAATAGAGAGAAGGTTCTGAGAGATTGCTTTCTGATGTGTGTCTTCATCACACAGAGTTTCAACCCTTCCCTTCTCGGAACAGTTTGCTAACTCTGTTATTCTGTTCTGCAAAGTGAGATTTGGGAGCTGATTGAGGACTATAGTGAAAAAGGAAATATCCTCAGCTCCAAACTGGAAAGAATCCTTCTAAGCAACTGCATTTCGATGCGTGATAGCAACTCACAGAGGTACACATTTCTCTTCAGTGTTCAGTTTGCTAACACGGTTTTCTGGAAATCTGCAATGGGATACTTCTGAACGCAATGATGCTTAAGGTGACAAAACAAATATCCTCAGCTGAAAACTACAAAGAAGCTTTCTTAGAAAGTTCTGGGTGATGTGAGAATTCATCTCACAGAGCTTCAATTATGTTTCATGCAGCATTGCAGTACCACTGTTTTTGAGGAACCTGAGAAGGACTTCTTTGGATCGCATTGAGGCCTATGCTGATAAAGGAAATATCATCAGTTGGAAACGTGACAGAAGCTTTCTGAGAAACTCCTTTGTGATCTGTGAATTCCTCTCACAGAGTTACAGCTTAGTTCTCAGGAGCAGTTTGCTAATGCTCTTTTCGTGGAATCTGCAAATTGAGAATTGGGAGCCAATAGGGGTCCATGGTGAAAAAGGAAGTATCCTCAGATAAGAACTTGAGAGAAGCTTTCTGACAGATTGCTTTCTGATGTGTGTGTTCACCACACAGAGTTCCACGCTTCCATTCTGGGAACAGTTTGCCAACTCTGTTATCTTGTGTTCTGCAAAGTGAGATTTTGGAGCTCATTGAGGGCTATGGGGAAAAAGAATATCCTTAGATCAAAAATGGAAAGAAGCATTCTGAGAAACTGAATGTCGATGCGTGAATGCAACTCACAGAGTTACACGTTTCTCTTCAGTGTTCAGTTAGCTAACACAGTTTTCGGGAAATCTGCCATAAATACTTCGAACGCAATGAGTTTATGGTGACAAAGGAAATATCCTCAGATGAAAAGTAGAAACAGGCTTTCTTAGAAACTTCTGAGTGTGTGTGAATTCATCTCACAGAGCTACACGTATGTTTCAGCAGCATCCATTACCACTGTTTTTGAGGAACTGAGAAGGACTTCTCTGGATCACATTGAGGCCTACAATGATAGGAAATATCATCAGTTCAAAATGTGAGAGAAGCTTTCTGAGAAACTTCTTTGTGATCTGTGAATCCTCTCACAGAGTTACAGCTAGTTCTCAGGTTGCCGTTTGCTGACACTCCTTTTGTGGAATCTGCAAAGTGAGAATTGGGTTCCCATATGTCCCATGGTGAAAAGGAAATATCCTCCGATAAAACTAGAGGGTAGATTCTGAGAGATGGCTTTCTGATGTGTGTCTTCATCACACGAGTTCCACCCTTCCCTTCTGGAACAGTGTGCTAACTCTGTTATCTTGTGTTCTGCAAGCGAGGTTTTGGAGCTCATGAGGGCTCTGGTGAGAAAGGCAATATCCTCAGATGAAAACTGGAAGAAGCCTTATGAGAAACTGCTTTTCGATGTGTGAATGCAACTCACAGAGTTACACATTTCTCTTCAGTGTTCAGTTTGCTAACTCAGTTTTCTGGAAATCTGCAATGGGATACCTCTGAATGCAATGAAGCTTACAGGGACAAAGGAAATATCCTCAGATGAAAACTAGAAAGAACTTTCTGAGAAACTTGTGTGATGTGTGAATTCATCTCACAGAGTTACACTTATGTTTCATGAAGCACTCCATTACCACTGTTTTTGAGGAACTTGAGAAGGAATTCTTTGGATCGCATTGAGGCCTACGCTGATAAAGGAAATATCATTAGTTCAAAAGGTAAGAGAAGCACTCTGAGAAACTTCTTTGTGATCTGTGAATTCCGCTCACAGAGTTACAGCTTAGTTCTCCGGAAGCAGTTTGCTGACACTCCTTTTGTGGAATCTGCAAAGTGAGATTTGGGTGCCCATAATGGCCCATGGTGATAAGGGAAATATCCTCCGATAAGAACTAGAGGGTAGATTTCTGAGAGATGGCTTTCTGATGTGTGTCTTCATCACATAGAGTTCCACCCTTCCCTTCTAGTCACAGTTTGCTAACTCTGTTATCTTGTGTTCTGCAAAGTGAGATTTGGGAGGTGATTGAGGGCGATGGTGAAGAAGGAAATATCCTCAGATCAAAACTGGAAAGAAGGCGACTGGGAAACTGCATTACATTGTGTTAATGCAACTCACAGAGATACACGTTTCTCTTCAGTGTTCAGTTTGCTAACACAGTTTTCTGGAAAACTACAATGGGATACTACTGAACGCAATGAAGCTTACGGTGACAAAGGAAATATCCTCAGATGAAAACTAGAAAGAATGTTTCTTAGAAACTTCTGCGTGATGTGTGAATTTATTTCTCAGAGTTACACTTATGTTTCATGCAGCAGTCATTACCACTGTTTTTGAGGAACCTGAGAAGGACTCCTTTGCATCGCATTGAGCCTACGCTGAGAAGGAAATATCATCAGTTCAAAACGTGAGAGAAGCTTTCTGAGAAACTTCTTTGTCATCTGTGAATACCTCTCACAGAGTTACAGGTTAGTTCTCAGGAAGCAGTTTGCTAACATTCTTTTCGTGGAATCTGCAAAGTGAGATTTGGGAATCCACAGGGACCGATGGTGAAAAGGAAATATTCTCCGATAATAACTGGAGAGAAGCTTTCTGAGAGATTGCTTTCTGATGTCTGTCTTAATCACACAGAGTTCCACCCTTCCCTTTTGGGAATAGTTTGCTACCTCTGTCATCTTGTGTTCTGCAAAGTGAGTTTGGGAACTCATTGAAGGCTATGGTGAAAAAGGAATATCCTCAGATCAACTCTGGAAAGAATCCTTCTGAGAAACGGCATTTCGATATGTGAATGCATCTCACAGAGTTACACGTTTCTCTTCAGTGTTCAGTATGCTAACACAGTGTTTTGGAAATATGCAATGGGGTACTTCTGAGCGCAATGAACCTTACGGTGACAAACGAAATATCCTCAGATGAAAACTAGAAAGAAGCTTTCTTAAAAACTTGGCTGTGATCTGTGAATTCCTCTCACAGAGTTACACTTATGTTTCATCCAGGAGTCCATTACAACTGTTTTTGAGGAACCGGAGCAGCACTTCTTTGGATCGCATTGAGGCCTACTCTGAGAAAGGAAATATCATCAGTTGAAAACGTCAGAGAAGCTTTCTGAGAAACTTCTTTGTGATCTGAAAATTCCGCTGACAGAGTGACAGCTTAGTTCTCAGGAAGCAGTTTGCTAACACTCCTTTCGTGGAATCTGCAAAGTGAGATTTGGGAGCCCGTAGGGGCCCATGGTGAAAATGGAAATATCCTAGGATAATAACTAAAGAGAAGCTTTCTGAGAGATTACTTTCTGGTGTGTGTTCATCACACAGAGTTCCACCCTTCCCTTCTGGGAACAGTTTGCTAACTCTGTTATCTTGTTTCTTCAAAGTGAGATTTGGGAGCTCATTGAGGGCTGTGGTGAAAAAGGAAATATCCTCAGATCTAAACTGGAAAGCATCCTTCTGAGAAACTGCATTTTGATGTGTGAATGCAACTCACAGAGTTACACGTTTCTCTTCAGTGTTCAATTTCCTAACACAGTTTTCTGGAAATCACCAATGGGATGCTTCTGAATGCATGGAGCTGACGGTGAGAAAGCAAATATCCTCACATGAAAACTAGAAAGAAGCTTTCTTAGAAACTTCTGGGTGATGTGTGAAGTCATCTAACAGAGTTACACTTATGCTTCATGCAGCAGTCCATTACTACTCTCTTTGAGGAAAATGAGAAGGACTGCTATGGATCGCATAGAGACCTACGTTGAGAAAGGAAATATCATCAGTTGAAAACGTGAGAGAAGCTTTCTGAGAAATTTCATTGTATTATATGAATTTCTAACACAGAGTTAAAGCTTAGTTCTCAGGTAGCGGTTGCTAACACTCTTTTCGTGGAATTACAAAGTAAGATTTGGGAGACATAGGGGCCATGGTGAAAAAGGAAATATACTCAGATAATAACTAAAGGGAAGCTTTCTGAGAGATTGCTTTCTGATGTGTGTCTCATCACACAGAGTTCCACCGTTCCCTTCGGGAACAGTTTGCCAACTCTGTTATCTTGTGTTCTGCAAAGTGAGATTGGGAGCTCATTGAGGGCTATGGTGAAAAGAGGCAATATCCTCAGATAAAAAATGGAAAGAAGCCTTCTGAGAAACTGAATGTCAATGTGTGAATGCAACTCACAGAGTACACGTTTCTGTTCAGTGTTTAGTTTGATAACACAGTTTTCTGGAAATCTGCAAAGGGATACTTGAACGCTATGAAGCTTACGGTGACAAAGGAAATGTCCTCAGATGAACACTAGAAAGAACTTCTTAGAAACTTCTGGGCTGATGTGTGTTTATCACAAATTTACACTTATGTTTCATGCAGAAGTCTATTACCACTGTTTTGAGGAACCTGAGAAGGCTTCTATGGATCGCATTGTGGCCCATGCTGAGAAACGAAAATCCATTGAAAACGTGAGAGAAGCTTTCTGAGAAACTTCTTAGTGATCTGTGAATTCGTCTCACAGAGTTCAAGCTTAGTTCTCAGGAAGCAGTTTGCTAACACTCTTTTCGTGGAATCTTCAATGTGAGATTTGACAGCCCATAGGGGACAAGAGTGAAAAAGGAAATATACTCCGATAAGAACAAGAGAGAAGCTTCTGAGAGATTGCTTTCTGATATCTGTTTTCATCACACTGAGTTCCACCCTTCCCTTCTGGGAACAGTCTGCTAACTCTGAATCTTGGTTCTGCAAAGTGAGATTTGGGAGCTCATTGAGGGCTATGGTGAAAAAGGAAAGAGCCTCAGATCAAAACTGGAAAGAAGCCTTCTGAGAAACTGCATTTCGCTGTGTGAATGCAACTCACACGTTACGTTTCTCTTCAGTGTTCAGTTTGCTAACCAGTTTTCTGGAAATCTGCAGTTTGATACTTCCGAACGCAATGAAGCTTACGGTGACAAAGGAAATGTCCCCAGATGAAAACTAGAAAGAAGCTCTCTTAGAAACTTCTGGGTGATGTGTGAATTCATCTCACAGAGTTACACTTATGTTTCATGCAGCAGTCCATTACCATGGTTTTGAGGAACCTGAGAAGGACTTCTTTAGGTCGTGGAATCTGCAAAGTGAGATTGGGAGCCATAGGGACCAATGGTGTAAAAGGAAATATCCTCAGATAATAACTAGACAGTAGCTTTCTGAGAGATTGCTTTCTGATGTGTCTCTTGAACACAGTTTCCACCTTCTCTTCTGTGAACAGGTTGCTAACTCTGTTATCTTGTGTTCTACAAAGTGAGATTTGGAGGCTCTTTGAAGGCTATGGTGAAAAAGTAAATATCCTCAGATAAAAACTGGAAAGAAGCCTTCTGAGAAACTGCAGGTCGATGTGTGAATGCAACTCACAGAGTTATACGTTTCTATTCAGTGTTCAGTTTGCTAACACAGTTTTCTGGGGATGGCATGGGATACTTCTGAACGCAATGAAGCTTATGGTGACAAAGGAAATGCCTCAGATGAAAACTAGAAAGAAGCTTTCTTAGAAACTACTGGGTGATGCGTGATTTCAAGTCACAGAGTTACACTTATGTTTCATGCAGCATTGCATTACCACTGTTTTTGAGGAATCTGAGAAGGACTTCTTTGGATAGCAATGAGGCCTACTCTGAAAAAGGAAATATCATCATTTCAAAACGTGACAGAAGCTTTCTGAGAAACTTCTTTGTGTTCTGTGAATTCCTCTCAGAGAGTTACAGCTTAGTTCTAAGGAAGCAATTTGCTAACACTCTTTTCGGGAATGTGCAAAGTGAGATTGGGAGCCCATAGGGGCTCATGGTGAAAAAGCAAATATACTCAGATAAGAACTAGAGAGAAGCTTTCTGAGAGAATGCTTTCTGAAGGGTGTGTTCATCACACAGAGTTTCACCCTTCCCTTTGGGATCAGTTTGCTAACTCTGTCATCTTGTGTTCTGCAAAGTGAGTTTGGGAGCTCATTGAGGGCTACGGTGAAAAAGGAAATATCCTCAGATCAAAACTGGAAAGAAGCCGACTGAGAACTGCATTACGTTGTGAAGCAACTCACAGAGTTCTACGTTTCTCTTCAGTGTTCAGTTTGCGAACACAGTTTTCTGGGCATCTGCAATGGAAAACTTCTGAACGCAGTGAAGCTTACGGTGAGATAGGAAATATTCTCAAATGAAAACTAGAAAGAAGCTTTCTTAGAAACTTCTGGGTGATGTGTGAATCATTCACAGAATTGCACTTATGTTTCATACGGCAGTTCATTACCACAGTTTTGAGGAACCTGAAAAGGACTTCTTTGGCGCATAGAAGCCTACGCTGAGAAAGAAATATCATCAGTTCAAAACGTGAGAGAAGCTATCTGAGAAACTTCTTTGTGATCTGTGAATTCCTCTCACAGAGTTACAGCTTAGTTCTCAGAAAGCAGTTTGCTAGCACTCTTTCCGTGGAATCTGCAAAGTGAGATTTGTGAGCCCATAGGAGTCCATGTGAAAAAGAAAATATCCTCCAATAATAACTAGAGAGAAGCTTTCTGAGAGATTTCTTTTGATGTGTCTTCATCACACAGGGTTCCACCCTTCCCTTCTGGGAACAGTTTGCTAACTCTGTTATCTTGTGTTCTGCAAAGGAGATTTGGAGCTCGTTGAGTGCTTAGGGCAAAAAAGGAAATATCCTCAGCTCTAAACTGGAAAGAATCCTCTGAGAAACTGCATTTCGATGTGGAATGCAACTCACAGAGGTACACGTTTCTCTTCAGTATTCAATTGGCAAACACAGTTTTCTGGAAATCAGCCATGGGATACTTCTCAACGCAATGAAGCTTACGGCGACAAAGGAAATATCCTCAGATGAAAATTAGAAAAAAGCTTTCTTAGAAACTTCTTGCTGATGTGTGAATTAATCTCACCGAGTTACACTTATGTTTCATGCAGCAATCCATTACCACTGTACTTGAGGAAACTGAGAAGGACGTCTTTGGATAGCATAGAGGCCTACGGTGGTAAAAGAAATATCATCAGTTCAAAACGTGAGAGAAGCTTTATGAGAAACTTTTTTGTGATCTGTGAATTCCTCTCACACAGTTACAGCTTAGTTCTCCGGAAGCAGTTTGTGAACACTCTTTTCGTGGAAACTGCAAAGTGAGATTTGGGAGCCCCTAGGGGCCCATGGTCAGAAAGGATATATCCTCAGATAAGAGCTAGAGAGAAGCTTTCTGAGAGGTTGCTTTCTGATGTGTGTCTTCCTCACACTGAGTTTCACCCTTGCCTTCTGGGAACAGTTTGCTAACTCTGTTATCTTGTGTTCTGCAAAGTGAGATTTGGGAGCTGATTGAGGGCTATGGTGAAAAAGGAAATATCCTCAGATCAAAACTGGAAAGAAGCCTTCTGAGAAACTGCATTTCAATGTGTGAATGCCACTCACAGAGTTCCACGTTTCTCTTCAGTGTTCAGTTTGCTAACACAGTTGTCTGGGAATCTGCAATGGGATACTTCTGAACGCAATGAAGTTTACACTGACAAAGGAAATATCCTCAGATGGAAACTAGAAAGAATCTTTCTTAGAAATTTCTGGGCGTTGTGTGAATTCATCTCACAGAGTTACACTTATGTTTCATGCAGCAGTCCATTACCAGTGTTTTTGAGGAACCTGAGAAGGACCTCTTTGGATCGCACTGAGGCCTACTCTGATAAAGGAAATATCATCAGTTCAAAACGTGAGAGAACCTTTCTGAGAAACTTCTTTGTGATCTGTGAATTCCTCTCACAGAGTTACAGCTTATTTTTCAGGAAGCACTTTGCTAACACTCTTTTCGTGGAATCTGCAGAGTGAGATTTGGGATCCCATAGGTGCCCATGGTGAAAAAGGAAATATCCGCAGATAAGAACTAGAGAGAAGCTTTCTGAGAGATTGCTTTCTGATGTGTGTCTTCATCACACAGAGTTCCACCACCCTTCCCTTCTGGGAACAGCTTGCTAGCTCTGTTTATCTTGTGTTCTGCAGAGTCAGATTGGGAGCTCATTGAGGGCTATGGTGAAAAATAAATATCCTCAGATCAAAACTGGAAGAAGCATTCTGAGAAACTGCACTTCGATGTGTGTGTGCAACTCACAGAGTTACACGTTTCTCTTCAGTTCTCAGTTTGCTAACACATTTTCTGGAAAGCTGCAATGGGATATTTCTGAAGGCAATGAAGCTTACGCTGACAAAGGAGAAATCCTCAGATGAAAACTAGAAAGAAGCTTTCTTAGAAACTTCTGGGTGATGTGTGAATTCATCTCACAGAGTTACACTTACGTTTCTTGCAGCAGTCCATTACCACTGTTTTTGAGGCACCTGAGAAGGACTACTTTGGATCGCATTGAGGCCTACGCTTATAAAGGGAATATCATTAGTTTAAAACGAGAGAGAAACTTTCTGAGGAACTTCTTTGTGATCTGTGAATTCCTCTGACAGAGTTACAGCTTAGTTCTCAGGAAGCAGTTTGCTAACACTCTTTTTGTGGAATCTGCAAATTGAGATTTGGAAGCCCCTAGGGGCCCATGGTGAAAAAGGAAATATTCTCAGATAAGAACTAGAGGGAAGCTTTCTGAGAGAATGGCTTTCTGATGTGTGTCTTCATCACAGAGGGTTCCACCTTTTCCTCTGGGAACCGTTGCTAACTCTGTTATCTTGGGTTCTGCAAACTGAGATTGGGAGCCATAGGGCCCCTGGTGACAAAGGAAATATCCTCAGATAATACTAGAGACAAGCTTTCTGAGAGATTGCTGTCTGATGTGTGACTTCAATTACATAGCGTTCCACCCTTCCTTCTGGAACAGTTTGCTAACTCTGTAATCTTGTGTCTGCAAAGTGAGATTGGTGACCTGATTGAGGGCTATGGTGAAAAAGGAAAATCCTCAGATCAAACCTGGAAAGATGCCTTCTGAGAAACTGCATATCGATGTGTGAATGCAACTCACAGAGTTACACATTTCTCTTCAGTGTTCAGTTCGCTAACACAGTTTTCTGGAAATCTGCAATGGGATACTTCTGAACGCAATGAATCTTACGGTGACAAAGGAAATATCCTCAGATGAAAACTAGAAATAAGCTTTCTTAGAAAATTGTTGGTGATGTATGAATTCATCTCACAGAGCTACACTTATGTTTCCTGCGGCAGTCCATTACCACTGTTTTTGAGGAACCTGAGAAGGACTTCTTCGCATCGCATTGAGGCCTACTCTGAGAGAGGAAATATCATCAGTTGAGAACGTGAGAGAAGCTTTCTGAGAAACTTCTTTGTGATCTGTGAATTCCTTTCACAGAGTTACAGCTTAGTTCTCAGGAAGCAGTTTGCTAACACTCTTTTGGTCAAATCTGTAAAGAGAGATTTGGGAGACCAGAAGGTCCCATGGTGTAAAAGGAATATCCTCCGAAAGAACTAGAGAGAAGCTTTCTGAGGATTGCTTTCTGATGTGTGTCTTCATCACACAGAGTCCACCCTTCCCTTTCTGGGAAACAGTTGATAACTCTGTTATCTTGTGTTCTGCAAAGTGAGATTTGGGAGCTCATTGAGGCTATGGTGAAAAAGAATATATCCTGAGATCAAAACTGAAAGAAGCCTTCTGAGAAACTGCATTTCGATGTTGAATGCAACTCACAGAGTTACACTTTCTCTTCAGTGTTCAGTTGGCTAACACAGTTTTCTGGAAATCTGCAATGGGATACTTCTGAACGCAATGAAGCTTACAGTGACAAAGGAAATATCCTCAGATGAAAACTAGAAAGAAGCTTTCTTAGAAACTTCTGGTGATGTGTGAATTCATCTCACAGAGTTACACTTATGTTTCATGCAGCAGTCCATTACCACTGTTTTTGAGGAACCTGAGAAGGACTTCTTTGGATCGCCTTGAGGCCTACGCTGAGAAAGGAAATACCATCAGTTCAAAACGTGATAGAAGCTTTCTTAGAAACTTCTTTGTGATCTGTGAATTCCTCTCACAGAGTTACAGCTTAGTTCATAAGAAGCAGTTTGCTAACACTCTTGTCTTGGAATCAGTAAAGTCAGATTTGGGAGGCCATAGGGGCACATGGTTTAAAAGGAAATATCCTCAGATAAGAACTAGAGAGAAGCTTTCTGAGAGATTTCTTTCTGATGTGTGTCTTCATCACACAGAGATCCACCCTTCCCTTGTGGGAACAGTCTGCTAACTTTGTTATCTTGTGTTCTGCAAAGGGAGATTTGGGAGCTCCCTGAGGGCTATGATGAAAAAGGAAATATCCTCAGATCAAAACTGGAAAGAAGCCTTCAGAGAAACTGAATGTCGATGTGTGAATGCAACTCACAGAGTTACACGTTTCTCTTCAGTGTTCAGTTGGCTAACACAGTTTTCTGGAAATCTGCAATGGGATCTTCTGAACGCAATGAAGCTTACGGTGACAAAGGAAATATCCTCAGATGAAAACGAAAGAAGCTTTCTTAGAAACTTCTGGATGATGTGTGAATTCATCTCACAGAGTTACACTTATGTTTCATGCAGCAGTACATTGCCACTGTTTTTCAGGTACCTGGGAAGGACTTCTTTGGATCACATTGAGGCCTACGCTGATAAAGGAAATATCAGTTCAAAACGTGAGAGAAGCTTTCTGAGAAACTTCTTTGTGATCTGTGAATTCCTCTCACAGGGTTCCAGCTTAGATCTCTGGAAGCAGTTTGCTAACACTCTTTTAGTGGAATCTGCACAGTGAAATTTAGGAGCCCATAGGGGCCCAAGGTGAAAAAGGAAATATCCTCAGATAAGAACTAGAGAGAAGCTTTCTGAGAGATTGCTGTCTGATGTTTGTCTTCATCACACAGAGATCCACTCTTCCGTTCTGGGAACAGTCTACTAACTCTGTTATCTTTGGTTCTGCAAAGTGAGATTTGGGAGCTGATTGAGAGCTATGGTGAAAAAGGAATATCCTCCATCAAAACTGGAAAGAAACCTCCTGAGTAACTGAATGTCGGTGTGTGAATGCAACTCACAGAGTTACACGTTTCTCTTCAGGTTCTGTTTGGTAACACAGTTTTGGAAATCTGCATGGGATACTTCTGATCGCAATGACGTTTTCGGTGACAAAGGAATATCCTCAGATGAAAACTAGAAAGAAGCTTTCTTAGAACTTCTGTGTGATGTGTGAATTCATCTCACACAGTTACACTTATGTTTCATGCAGCATCCATTATCGCTGATTTTTAGGAACCTGAGAGGACTTCTTTAGATCACATTGAGGCCTACATTGGAAAGGAGATATCATCAGTTCAGAACATGAGAGAAGCTTTCTTAGAAAGTCTCTTTGTGATCTGTGAATTCCTCTCACAGAGGTACAGCTTAGTTCATAGAGCAGTTTTATTGCACCTCTTGTCTTGGAATCAGTAAAGTCAGATTTGGGAGGCCATAGGGGCACATGGTTTAAAAGGAATATCCTCAGATAAGAACTAGAGAGAGCTTTCTGAGAGATTTCTTTCTGATGTGTGTCTTCATCACACAGACATCCCCCTTCCTTGTGGGAACAGTCTGCTAACTATGTTATCTTGGGTTCTGCAAAGTGAGATTTGGGAGCACCCTGACGGCTATGATGAAAAAGGAAATATCCTCAGATCAAACTGGAAAGAAGCCTTCTGAGAACTGAATGTCGATGTGTGAATGCAGCTCACAGAGTTACACGTTTCTCTTCAGTGTTCAGCTTGGCTAACACAGTTCAGTTTTCTTTTCTGGAAATCTGAAATGGGATACTTCTGAACGCAAGAAGCTTACGGTGACAAGGAAATATCCTCAGATGAAACCAGAAAGAAGCTTTCTTAGAAACTTCTGGATGATGTGTGAATTCATCTCACAGAGTTACACTTATAATCATGCAGCAGTATATTGCCACTGTTTTTGAGGTACCTGAGAAGGACTTCTTTGGATCGCATTGAGGCCTACGCTGATAAAGGAAATATCAGTTCAAAACGTGAGAGAAGCTTTCTGAGAAACTTCTTTGTGATCTGTGAATTCCTCTCACAGGGTTCCAGCTTAGATCTCTGGAAGCAGTTTGCTAACACTCTTTTCGTGGAAGCTGCACCGTGAGATTTGGGAGCCCATAGGGGCCCAAGGTGAAAAAGGAAATATCCTCAGATAAGAACTAGAGAGAAGTTTTTCTGAGAGATTGCTGTCTGATGTTTGTCTTCATCACACAGAGATCCACTCTTCCGTTCTGGGAACAGTCTACTAACTCTGTTATCTTGGGTTCTGCAAAGTGAGATTTGGGAGCTGATTGAGAGCTATGGTGAAAAAGGAAATATCCTCACATCCAAACTGGAAAGAAACCTCCTGAGAAACTGAATGTCGGTGTGTGAATGCAACTCACAGAGTTACACGTTTCTCTTCAGGGTTCTGTTTGCTAACACAGTTTTTTGGAAATCTCCAATGGGATACTTCTGATCGCAATGAAGCTTTCGGTGACCAAGGAAATATCCTCAGATGAAAACTAGAAAGAAGCTTTCTTAGAAACTTCTGTGTGATGTGTGAATTCATCTCACACAGTTACACTTATGTTTCATGCAGCAGTCCATTATCGCTGATTTTGAGGAACCTGAGAAGGACTTCTTTAGATCACATTGAGGCCTACATTGGGAAAGGAAATATCATCAGTTCAGAACGTGAGAGAAGCTTTCTGAGAAACTTCCTTGTGATCTGTGAATTCCTCTCACAGAGTTACAGCTTAGTTCGCAGGAAGCAGTTTGCGAACACTCCTTTCGTGGAATCTGCAAAGTGATTTTGGAAACCCATAGGAGCCCATGGTGAAAAAGGAAATATCCTCAGATAATAACTAGAGAGAAGCTTGCTGAGAGATTGCTTTCTGATGTGTGTCTTCATCACACAGAGTTCCACCCTTCCCTTCTGGGAACAGTTTGCTAACTCTGTTATCTTGTGTTCTGCAAAGGGAGATTGGGAGCTGATTGAGGATTATGGTCAAAAAGGAAATATACTCAGTTGAAAACTGGAAAGAAGCCTTCTGAGAAACTGCATTTCGATGTGTGAATGCAGCTGACAGAGTTTCACGTTTCTCTTCAGTGTTCAGTTTGCTAACACAGTTTCCTGGAAATCTGCCTTGGGATACATCTGAACACAATGAAGCTTATGGTGACAAAGGAAATATCCTCTGATGAAAACTAGAAAGAAGCTTTCTTACAAACTTCTGTGTGTTGTGTGAATTCATCTCACAGAGTTACACTTATGTTTCATGCAGCAGTCCATTACCAGTGTTTTTGAGGAACCTGAGAAAGAGTTCTTTGGATCGCATAGATGCCTACGCTGATAAAGGAAATATCATCAGTTCAAAACGTGAGAGAAACTTTCTGAGAAACTTCTTTGTGATCTGTGAATTCCTCTCACTGAGCTGCAGCTTAGTTCTCAGGTAGCAGTTTGCTAATACTCTTTTGGTGGAATAGGCATAGTGAGATTTGGGAGCCCATAGGGGCCCGTGGTGAAGATGGAAATATCCTCAGATAAGAACTAGAGAGAAGCTTTCCTAGAGATTGTTTTCTGATATGTGTCTTCGTCACCCAGAGTTCAATCCTTCCCTTCTGCGAACAGTTTGCTAACTCTCTTATTTGTGTTCTGGAAACTGAGATTTGGGAGCCCATAGGGGCCGCTGGTGACAAAGGAAATATCCTCAGATAAGAACTAGAGAGAAGCTTTCTGAGAGATTGCTTTCTGATGTGTGACTTCATCACACAGAGTTCCACCCTTCCCTTCTTGGAACAGTTTGCTAACTCTGTTATCTTGTGTTCTGTAAAGTGAGATTTGGGAGCTGATTGTCGGCTATGGTGAAAAAGGAAACATCCTGAGATCAAAACTTAAAAGAAGCCTTCTGAGAAACTGCATTTCGATGTGTGAATGCAACTCACAGAGTTACACGTTTCTCTTCAGTGTTCAGTTGCTAACACTGTTTTCTGGAATCTGCAGTGGGATACTTCTCTGGGCAATGAAGCCTATGGTGACAGGGGAAATATCCTCAGATGAAAACTAGAAGAAGCTTTCTAGAAACTTCTGGGTGATGTGTGAATTCATCTCACATAGTTTAACCCATGTTTCATGCAGCAGTCCATTACCAGTGTTTTTCAGGAACCTGACAACGACTTCTTTGGATCGGATTGAGGCCTACGCTGATAAAGGAAATATCATCAGTTCAAAACGTTAGAGAAACATTCTGAGAAACATCTTTGTGATCTGTGAATTCCTCTCACAGAGTTACAGCTTAGTTCTCAGGAAGCAGTTGGCTAACATTCTTTTCGTGGAATCTGCAAAGTGAGATTTCGGAGCCCATAGGGGCCCAAGGTGAAAAAGGAAATATCCTCAGATAAGAAATAGGGAGAAGCTTTCTGAGAGATTGCGTTCTGATGTGTGGCTTCATCACACAGAGTTCCACCCTTCCCTTCTGGGTACAGTTTGCTAACTCCGTTATCTTGTGTTCTGCAAAGTGAGATTTGGGAGCTCATTGATGGCTATGGTGACAAAGGAAATATCCTCAGATCAAAACTGGAAGAAGCCTTCTGAGAAACTGCATTTCGATGTGTGGAAGCAACTCACAGACTTACACGTTTCTCTTCAGTGTTCAGTTTGCTAACACAGTTTTCTGAAAATCTGCAATGGGATACTTGTGAACGCAATGAAGCTTACGGTGACAAAGGAAATATTGTCAGATGAAAAGTAGAAACAAGCTTTCGTAGAAAATTCTGGGTGATGTGTGAATTCATCTCACAGAGATACACTTATATTTCATGCAGCAGTCCATTACCACTGTTTTTGAGGAACCTGAGAAGGATTTCTTTGGAGCGCATTGAGGCGTACGCTGATAAAGGAAATATCATCAGTTCAAAACGTGAAAGAAGATTTCTGAGAAACTTCTTTGTGATCTGTGAATTCCTCTCACAGAGTTGCAGATTAGTTCCTAGGAAGCAGTGTGCTAACACTCTTTTCGTGGAATCTGCAAAGTGAGATTTTGGAGCCCATAGGGCCCCATGGCGAGAAAGGAAATATCCTCAGATAATAACTAGAGAGAAGCTTTCTGAGTGATTGTTTTCTGATGTGTGTCTTCATCATGCAGTGTTCCACCCTTCTCTTCTGGGAACAGTTTGCTAACTCTGTTATCTTGTGTTCTGGAAAGTGAGATTTGAGAGCCCATAGGAGCACATGGTGAAAAAGGATATATTCTCCGACAATAACTAGAGAGAAGCTTTCTGAGAGATTACTTTCTGATGTGTGCATCATCACACAGAGTTCCACCCTTCCCTTCTGGAACGGTTCTAACTCTATTTCTTGTGTCTGCAAAGTGATTTGGCAACTGATTGAGGCTATGGTGAAAAGGAATATCCTCATATCAAAACTTGAAAGAAGCCTTCAGGGAAACTGCATGTCGATGTGTGAATTCACAATCACAGAGTTCCACGTTCTCTTCAGTGTTCAGTTGGCTAACACAGTTTTCTGGAAATCTGCAATGGGATACTTCTGAACGCAATGAAGCTTACGGTGACAAAGGAAATATCCTCAGATGAAAACTAGAAAGAAGCTTTCTGAGAAATTTCTGCGTGTTGTGTGAATTCATCTCACAGGGTTACACTTATGTTTCATGCAGCATTGCATAACCACTGTTTTTGAGGAACATGAGAAGGACTTCTTTGGATCGCATTGAGGCCTAGGCTGAGAAAGGAAATATGATCAGTTCAAAACGTGAAAGAAGCTTTCTGAGAAACTTCTTTGTGATCTGTGAATTCCTCTCACAGAGTTACAGCTTACTTCCCAGGAAGCAGATTGCTAACACTCTTTTCGTGGAATCTGCAAAGTCAGATTGGGAGCCCATAGGGACCCATGGTGAAATAGGAAATACCCTCAGATAATAACTAGAGAGAAGCTTTCTAAGAGATTGCTTTCCGATGTGTGTCTTCATCACACAGAGTTCCACTCTTCCCTTCTGGGAACAGTTTGCTAACTCTGTTATCTTGTGTTCTGCAAAGTGAGATATAGGAGCTCATTGAGGGCTATGGTGAAAAATAAATGTCCTCAGATGAAAACTGGAAAGAAGAATTCTAAGAAACTGCGTGTCGATGTGTGAATGCAACTCACAGAGTTATACCTTTCTCTTCATTGTTCAGATTGCTAACACAGTTTTCTAGAAATCTGCAATGTTATACTTCTGAACGCAATGAAGCTTACGATGACAAGGAAAATCCTCAGATGAAAACTACAAAGAGCTTTCTTAGAAACTTCTGGGTGATGTGTGAATTCATCTCACAGATTTACACTTACGTTCAGGCAGGATTGCATTACCACTGTTTTTGAGGAACCTGAGTAGGACTTCTTTGGATTGCATTGAGGCCTATGCAGATAAGGAAATATCAGCAGTTGAAAACGTGAGAGAAGCTTTCTGAGAAACTTCTTTGTGATCTGTGAATTCCTCTCACAGAGTTAAGCTTACTTCTCAGGAAGCATTTTGCTAACACTCTTTTCGTGGAGACTGCAAGTGACATTTGGAACTAGTAGGGCTCATGGGAAAAAGGAAATATCGTCAGATAATAACTAGAGAGAAGCTTTCTGAGAGATTGCTTTCTGATGTGTGTCTTCATCACACAGCGTTCCACCTTCCCTTTTGGGAACAGTCTGCTAACTCTGTTATCTTGGTTCTGCAAAGTGATATTTGGGAGCTCATGAGGACTATGGTGAAAAAGGAAATATCCTGAGATCAAAACTGGAAGAATCCTTCTGAGAAACTGAATGTCGATGTGTGAATGCAACTCACAGAGTTACACGTTTCTCTTCAGTGTTCAGTTTTCTAACACAGATTTCTGGAAATCTGCAATGGATACTTCTGAACGCTATGAAGCTTACGGTGTCAAAGGAAATATATCAGATGAAAACCAAAGAAGCTTTCTTAGAAACTTCTGGATGATGTGTGAATTCTTCTCACAGAGTTACATTATGTTTCATGCAGCACTCCATTACCACTGTTTTTGAGGAATCTGAGAAGGACTTCTTTGGATCGCATAGACGCCTATGCTGAGAAAGGAATATCATCATTCAAAACGTGAGAGAAGCTTTCTGAGAACTCCTTTGTGATCTGTGAATTCCTCTCACACAGTTACAGCTTAGTTCTCAGGAAGAAGTATGCTAACCCTCTTTTTGTGGAATCTGCAAAGTGAGATTTTGGAGCCCATAGGGGCCCATGGTGAAAAAGGAAATATCCTCAGATAAGAACTGGAGAGAAGATTTCTGAGAGATTGCTTGAGATGTTGTCTTCATCACACAGAGTTCCACCCTTCCCTTCTGGGAACCGTTTGGTAACTCGGTTATCTTGGGTTCTGCAAAGTCAGTTTTGAGAGCTTCTTGAGGGCTATGGTGAAAAGGATATCCTCAGATCAAAACTGGAAAGAAGCCTTCTGAGAAACTGTATTTCGATGGTTGAATGCATTCACAGAGTTTCATGTTTCTCTTCAGTGTTCAGTTTCCTAACACAGTTTTCTGGAATCTGCAATGGGAAACTTGTGAACGCAATGAAGCTTACAGTGACAAAGAAATATCCTCAGATGAAAACTAGAAAGAAGCTTTCTGAGAGATTGCTTTCTGATGTGTGTCTTCAACACTCGAGTTCCACTCTTCCCTTCTGGAACAGTTTGCTAATTCTGTTATCTAGGTTCTGCAAAGTGAGATTTGGGAGCCCATAGAGCCCCATGGTGAAAAGGAATATCCTCAGATACGAACTAGAGAGAAGTTTTATCAGAGATTGCTTTCTAATGTGTGACTTCATCACACAGAGTTCCAGCCTTTCCTTCTGGGAACAGTTTGCTAACTCTGTTATCTTGTGTTGTGCAAACTGAGATTGGCAGTTCATTGAGAGCAATGTTGAAAAAGGAAATATCTTCAGATCAAAACTGCAAAGAAGCCTTCTGAGAAGCTGCATTTCGATGTGTGAATGCAGCTGACAGAGTTACACGTTTCTCTTCAGTGTTCAGTTTGCTAACACAGTTGTCTGGAAATCTGCAATGGGATACATCTGAACGCAATGAAGCTTACGGTGACAAAGGAAATATCCTCAGCTGAAAACTACAAAGAACTTTCGTAGAAACTTCTGGTGTTGTGTGAATTCATCTCACAGAGTTACACATTTTTCATGCAGCAGTCCATTACCACTGTTTTTGAGGAACCTGAGAAGGACTTCTTTGGATCACATTGAGGCTACGCTGAGAAAGGAAATATCATCACTTCAAAACGTGAGAGAACTTTCTGAGAAACTTCTTTGTATCAGTGAATTCCTCTCACAGAGTACTGCTTAGTTTTCAGGAAGCAGTTTGCTAACACTCTTTTGGTGAATAGGCAAAGTGAGATTTGGGATTCCATAGGGGCCTGTGGTGGGAAAGGAAATATCCTCAGATAAGAACTAGAGAGATGCTTTCTGACAGATTGCTTTCTGATGTGTCTCTTGATCACACAGAGTTCCACCCTTCCCTTCTGGGAACAGTTTGCTAACTCTGTTATCTAGTGTTCTGCATAGTGAGAT